>NC_058111.1:14035117-14132617 GCF_914725855.1 Thunnus albacares
AAGCCTGAACATGTTACATTACAATAGCTCACAGTATGTGATCAGTAATTAATACTGATTATAAACCGTAAGCTAATAATTATTATTAAATTACTACTGATTTTCCTGTCTAGTGTGTAAAACTCTAAACTCATTAACTTTGGATTGGCGCTCATAGTTGTAGCAGGGTAGAAGATCAGCAGAAAGTCTTTTCCCAACAAACTGAACCTCAGAATCTTCAAAGAATATTGAACACTTCACATCTTTATTTCTTTAAAATATGTATTAGTACATTAGAGTGATATGGTCCTTGCATATATACTTATTTATTTCTTTTACCACTGCACTACATTTGTAATGCTGCAATATACAACAGTCACGGTCCAGTCTATACAAATGTGAACTAAATCACGTTTAATTTAACATTAAAACATTTATCTTTAAACATTAAACATTGAATAGAAATGCTTTTTTAAAAGGTTAACTTCAGGCATATCACTTCTTTTCTTTTCCCATCAGATGCTGTTTTGTATTCTTTTCAGGCTTCAGTAAAATAATATAACACTTTGGGGCGAACAGACAGAACAACAAGCCAAAGCTGGAGGCCAGAATGGCAAATGACTCCACTGCATCGGCATAATTTCCAGGAGAGCTGATATAAGCAGGGATGAATGCCAGCCACACAGCACAAAAGATCAACATGCTGAAAGTGATAAACTTGGCCTCATTAAAGTTCCCCGGCAACTTTCGGGCTAGAAAGGCCAGAATGAAACACAGACAGGCCTGCAGACCAATATATCCCAGAACGCACCAGAATGCAAGGCTAGAGCCCACACTACACTCAAGTATGATTTTTGAACGTTCATATTGTGTATTTCGGGATGGGTAAGGGGGAGCATCAATGAGCCAGGCAGCACAAATAATCACCTGAATCAGAGTGCAGCTAAAGATAATGGCCCTCTGTTGTTTGGGCCCCAGCCACTTCATAATGTTGTCTCCTGGCCTGGTGGCAGTGAAAGCAGCCAACACCACCAGAGTCTTCCCCAATATGCAGGAGATGCAAAGTGAAAATGTGATGCTGAAGGCTGTGTGGCGCAGCATGCAGGACCAAGCTGTTGGCTCTCCAATGAACACAAGAGAACACAGGAAACACAGAGTCAGCGCAAACAGGATGAAGAAGCTGAGTTCAGAGTTATTCACACGGACTATGGCTGTGTTTCTGTGATGGAAGAAGACTGCAAGGACTGCTATAGTAAGACAGGCACCCACAACAGAGATCACTGTTAGGGCTATACCCAAGGAATCATAGGCCAAGAACTCCACTTTCTTTGGGATGCAGGCTGTTCTGTTGTTGTTTGACCAGAAGTCCTCAGGACAAAATGTGCACTCTATGGAATCTAAAGAGTAAGAAAATATTTAAAAGAAATACAAAGGAATAGTTTATTTAAAACAATTCCATATTCAAATATCACCTGATTGCAATAAAATATATTAGATATAATTGTTATCTTTATTGCTTGGTTGAAAGCTCACTTGTCTGATTGCTAATTTTGCCACTGTCACATGGTACACAGTCAAAGCAGCAGACAGGCTCCCCACGACGGACAGCCTTCCGGGACCCTGGAAGACAGCTGGCACTGCATACAGACACCGGCATCTAAGAAGCACACAGACAATAGTGTCTTTCAGCTCTGCAGTGTCAGATTAGTGTGCCGAAATGATTAGTCATTTACTTGATCAGTCCATCAACAGAAAAAAACACATTATTGGTCAAGCCATTTATCATGAAAAACATCAATATTTCCAGGTTCCAGCTTCTAAAATGTGATGATTTGCTGTTTTTCTCTGTTTTACCTCTCTGTAAATTCAATGTCTGCATTTTGGACATAACAAGCTTTATATCCTAGGAAGTTGTAATAGGCATTTTTCTATTTTCTGACATTTTATAGACCAAACAAAAAAAGTTCTTGATTAATCAGTAGTAAAAGTAATGATTAGTTGTGGCCTACATATGTTCCTGAACTCTTTTGTCAGAAAATGCAGCCAGCAAGAAAATGGTAGAGAAGCTTAGCTGAGATTTTCACACTCAGGGCTGGATTAAGTTATTTTTTTATGAGATATTTACAATCTGATGTTCAATTTAACAACAAGTTTGGTAAAATGGGAACAATTGCGGCTCCAGAATATTCACCCATTGCTGTTTAAAAAAACAGCCATAACATGAGAGAACGTTTTTGTGTCTGTGGTTTGGAATGCAGTGTTTCATTTGAATATAATCAGCATACATTTGAAACATTGCTAACACCGTAGTTTGTATTTTACAATAATCCAGCCACAAGGACTATAAGGTCATATGATGAGCATTTAAATCTCTAATTTGAACAAACTCATACCTGATCCAGCTTGTCCTGTCAACCTGACTTACCTCCACCTCAACCTACAGAACTTCAACAGGTGGCATCTGATGAAGGTAAAAACACAGTGTGAGCAGCTTGCCTCACTCTGATGACCTGCCCACACTATCCTGTCCTCCTGGATCACCAGCTCCTCTCCGGCAGGCTTGGTTCCATCAAACAACCCCACGTTGACAAACTCAATGTTACCGCCTGTGCCCCTCTGCCAGTTGATGATATCATAATAGGGTATGGAGTCACCCTTCAGGTCAAAGTTCACCTCCTCCCCAGCAATGCTGAATGTCACTTCCTGGAGGTAGTGTTGGAGCTTGAAAGACAATAAATAATATGAAATACTCAAGCAAGATTTACAGTGCAATAATCAATAAGAATACTAGACAATACCTGCCAGGGTTGTATGTTGTTGCTTTGTGCACATGAGTTGTTAAGGAAAGGCCCTTGGTCTGGTTGACAGAGAAGTAGGTTGTGCAGGGAATGAGCAATTGCATATACAGCCTTATAGACATTATAGGCAACTCTAGGACTGGATGTATTCATGTAAGCTGAATGCTGATCCAACAGGGACTCCTGCCCTGAGCAGGGAGGCAGCTGGGAACCAGAGGACAGAGAAGGATTGCAACCATACAGAGCCTCCCACAGCTCCTGCACCAGTGGGTTATTGGGATACATCTGAGGATTTACTGTCAGCAGGTAGTCACCGAGTCTGGAGATATGACCTTTTCTGATGCCAAACCCAATGGTGCCCCCCAGGTAGGGGTAATACTCGCTCCCTGTAAAGACAGATGCTGTGACCCAGGCCTCGCTAGCCACCCACTGGATTCCAGTAATGTTCTGCATCATGTAGTCCCTCAAGAAAGGTGTCATCTCCCCCTCGGCCGAAAATACCACCACCACTTTTGCTGTAGAGCTTCGCATTACCTAGGAGGAAAATGTTTCATAAGGAAGAAGCAAAAATAAAGCTGTTAAAACTAAGTCTAGTTAACCCTAACCCAGGATTGTCTCATTTTACACACAAAAACTTTTACCATCAAAATAACTTAAAACATGCTATAATAACACAAACATTATTCACACATGGGCTTTATTGGGATCAATTTGTCATCAGCACATACTATAAGAGGTCTTGAGGTGAAATAAAAACTCTCTTTTTCTATAACTCAAATTCAGTGTTTGTTTGTGTCTACCTGCATGATCTCCAGAGCCCTCTGGCGATTGTAGAGCAGAGGGATCATTTCTCGGTACGCAACACACACTTTGGTTCCCTGTAGCTCTCTTAGTAAACCTTGCACAGCGAAGCGCCCATATTCATGGTCCCCTCGCACCAGCCCCACCCAAGTCCAGTTGAAGCGTACCAGCAGCTGGGCAATGGCCTTCACCTAGGATCAGGAAAAAAGTGCCAATTTTATTGTGTCATAACTCAGATATTTAGAAAAACAAAACAAAGTAAACTGACGGAGAAATCAATAAAGCTTTTTTTAATATGTACTTTGTCTAATGCTGTAATGTAATCTAATATATCATCCACTCAAGTTGAGTTTAGGAAGTACAAGGTTTTCATAGGACAACACCGGACCACATACTGTAGAAACCCATTTAAATCTAAAGCTAAACCCTCACCTGATAGTCATCATTAGGGATTACTCTGAAGAAAGTTGGATATTTTATTCTGTCAGTCAAACATGCACATGACGAGAAGTAGCTGATCTGGGTAAAAAAGGGTTAATAAAGAACAGATTAAAGTGTAATATTTTGAGAACACATCTTTTTGGGGTATTATAACAGAACATAATCATCCTAACTAACCATTGGGATTCTGAACGGCTGCAGGATTCTTGATACCACGATAGACTGAGCAGAACCAGATTCCCCGATCACAGCGAGGAGTGGAGAGGCACCTCTGCACATGGGAGAGTGGTCCTCACTCAAACCGTTCAACACAGCCAGAGCAGCCCTCTGGCCAGTCAGTGGATATGCACATGAATCAAAGATTTTGTAGCCAAGGGTGTAATTGGGCAACAGCTCCATATTCTGGTTTATCTCCTCCACTGCCAGCCTCATAGTCTGAGCCCAGCGGAAGGCCCTCGGATCAAAACTGTACCTCAGCAGACACACATATGCACACACCACACACACATTGAACACAGCAAAGGTGTAGAAAAGGTAAAATTTAAAGGTAAAAGTTAGTCATCTCTCTGCATCTAAGTGCATAAGATTTTTTTTTGGCAAGATATGTTAGCAAGATATGTGTCTGGTAACACTTTATTTTTCAGGCTCCTCATTATCCAATAATTTCCAACAGTAGGCCAGCTGAACATGCAAAATGAATACAAATTTTTATAAAAACAAACATACAAATTCAACATAGATGAATAAAGTCTCCAGTGATTGATAGCTGTCTTGACTCTCAGAAATTATGTTTGTATGTTTGTAATTATGTTTATGTTTGTATATGAACAATGAATACAATGAATACAAACATACATACAAATTCAGCATAGATGAATAACGTTTCCAATGATTGACAACTGTCTCAGAAATTATGTTTTTAAATGAAAAATGAATAATAATTTTCTTTCTTCATTTTTCTTTTCTCTGGTTGGTTTCTTGGAGCACTTGTAGTTTTTTTCAGGAAACTTTTTGTAAATTATTTAGAAATGATTTGGGAATTACAGACAAACCTTTTCTCTTTGGAACTTTCTTTGCTAAAACCTAAATATCTTACTCAAACTCAAAGTGCAGGTCAGGTCAAGCCATCATTGTATACAGAAATAACTTATTTTGCGTGGTACACATAAATATAACCTGCATGATCTATTTGATAGAATAAGAATGTCACAACATGGTTCTTTGAGACAAAATCACACAACATCCAACTGAATATATTAAGTTAAATACCCCCAATCTGATTTCTAATCCAAACCTATTAAACTCACCCATTGCACTTCACTGGTGGTGGTCTGTAGGTGCAGTTGAGGTCTGGCATCTCCTGGTTATAGTGAAGGGGGAAGATCCCCCCGATAACATAGTCACCCTCTGCCACAAAGCCTGGCTCAAAGCTGTTTTGAAGAGTGCACACTTTGGCTGCAGATGGGGATAGAGAGGTGAAGATGGAAATTGGGGCATAAATTAAAGTGAGGACCCAGACATAGTTAATCAAGGAAAATAAGGCAAGTGGAATCATACTGTCAAACACCCCCCAAATAGAGAGAGTGCAGGAAATGAGACAAGCTATATACTATATCCCCTGTAACCCTTGCTATATTCTAGCATCTTATTAATGACAGAGTGCCACTGGATTGGTCATCAGCAGTCCCGCCTAATTTATGAAAGTGGATTACTGGAGACTGAATGACAAAGATAAATGATGTAATAGGACCATGATAGTGGATATAGAATATCCTACGAAAAAAAAAATATTAAATGTATGTAATATATTATTATTATTATTATTATTATTATTATTATTATTATTATTACTATTATTATTATTATTATTATTATTATTATTATTATTATTATTATTATTATTATTATTATTATTATGTTATATATTATAATACATTTGTGTTATATTTGAAAACACCATTAGCATTTCCACATGTACAGTCAGATGAAAGTCAGAACTTTCCAAAGTAAGTAAAAGATCAAGTTATAGCTAAGTAGATATGAGGAGAAATGTATAAAACATTGTTTAAGTCTCTGAACCACATTGGAACAGTCCACCATATCATCAAGCAATGAAAAAAGCTTCATAGCAAACTGGTAAGAGATGTGATGGCTCTGAAAATGGCAATCATTCCCCTCACACCTCACTCCACATGGAGTGTCTAGCGAGCAAGGAACTCATATCACAAACAGTTTGCTAACCAAGACAGCCAAGGTGTGGAGGATGCCACTCACTCTCCTGGCAAAGTACATGGTCATCTAGACAAAGCCAACACATATGTCTATGTACTTTTTATGTATTCCTCTTCTGCTTCTAATACGGTCCAGCCTCATCTTCTCCTTAGATACCTGTGTGACCTGAACATCAGCAACAACCTTGTACTGTGGATCAGAGAGTTCCTGAGAGAGAGGCCCCAATGAGTCTGTATTAATAACACCTCCACTGATTGTCCTGATCAGCGGTGTTCCACAGGGGTGTGTTTTATCTCCCCTCTTGTTCTCCATATATACAAATGAGATAAAATACAACAGCAAAGACCTCTCACTCATTGAAATAGTGTAATTTATAACCATGTATGTTCAAAATGTATTGATGCATTCTTTTTAAATGTGGCACAAAAAGGGTTTCTGAGTTTCTTGGAATAGAAAACGACACTTCTCAGGAATGTCAGCTTCTGTTGACTCAAAGCCAGGACATTCTGGAAATGTGTGGAGTAACTTCTAGAAACCATGTGTTTTGACTCTATGCCAAAATTGATTCATGTACCAAGAAACTTGAGTAGAAACAGATGTTAGGTGGAACCTATATAAATTGGACTTTTACTACCCTTCTTTGTCTTCTCTTTGCAAGCCTTGTCTGTACATTGATGACCTGAGCGCTGGTATTAAAGACAGAGTGAAAGAAAGAAAGCCTGAAAAGTTAATTTGCCTGGCTGCCTGAGGTTCACTAATGCAGATACTGCCTAACAAAAAAATGGAAACTCCAAAAACACCTGTGTAATGTCATTAAAGCACAAGGTTGGTGATGTTTTTCTTATTGTCAACAAATCTCATGAGCAGAGCTAAACCAACAATAAATATCTAAAACCTGATATATTCTTTGGGTGCCGTAGAACTTCGCTGTTGTCTAAAAAATCATTTAAAAACACGACAATGAGCTAGACCAATGCACTGGGTGACACGTTCCTTCACCCCAAAGACTACTATTAACAGTAGTAGTACAAACAGTACTGTTGTTTAGAAATGGCTCAAAAGACTATTAACAGCATCACATTTTCAGCTTCCGGAGAACAGTACCTTGTATGGCAGACACCACTGCGCATGCACAGGAACCAGGTCTGTTAACAGAGCTTTGCTAGCTTATTGTGCACAACCTCTTGGCTTTATACTACATTGTAAATTCTCAAAGAACTTTAGTTCTTTTACAAGTAAGTCAAAACTGTCTACTGTGTAACAGCTCATGCTATTGTGCAATGCAATTTGAAGCATCTTTTAAGGCTTAATATCTATTTTCTTCCCTTG
This sequence comes from Thunnus albacares, assembly GCF_914725855.1. Taxonomy (NCBI): domain Eukaryota; kingdom Metazoa; phylum Chordata; class Actinopteri; order Scombriformes; family Scombridae; genus Thunnus; species Thunnus albacares. The sequence continues at coordinate 14,042,698 of NC_058111.1, forward strand.
TACTTGTGTAACTACAGTTATTTTGACGTACAAACATTGCCAAAACATGAATGACCACACAGCAGTACTGTGGCTGAACCATAGACAGTATAAAAATAATGGACGTAGCCACCGTGACATCACCCATTGGTTTGTGGATTTGCATTTGAAGCCTTGAGTTTGGCATTTTGACTGTCGCCATCTTGGATATTTGGAGCCAGAAGTGATGAGAAGTGACCAAATATGGACAAGAGGGTGGAGCTGACGCTGACGCTAGCTGCTAGCTTGGTTAGCACGGTGCATTTACAGTCTATGGTTAACTGTGAAAATGCTAATGCTTATTTTCACTAGCGAAAAACAGGCTTAAAACCATTAAAACAAAATGTACTTAAAAACAGTAAAAACTGAACATTCCACTTCTTAGAGGGACTTTTAGTACAACCAAATGCTGAACAAGACTTTTTTAAGGCAACCAAAATGTTACAGTTAACTTTCATGAACTGAAAACACACTGAAATAGCTACAGCTATGTTACCTAATCATCATCATACATACATACAAAATGAACATCATGCTATATTGAAGAAGACTGAAAACTAGCAATTAAAACCATAAATTCATTAGGAAAGCCTTTACTGAGGTAATAAATCAAGTAGGATCATTTCCCATAGACTTCTATGCAATCTGACTTCCTTCTGGAGCCAGTGGACTCGCCACCTGATGGCCATTAGAGAGAATGCAGGTTTAAGGCACCTCTGCATTGGCTTCACTTTTCAGACCTGGAACTACCTGCTTAGGCTGAACGCATCCTTTGTGGACTTTCTCTATGCAGCCATTGCAGACAGGGTGTAAGATTAGAGTTGAGTGATTTTGTTTGACAAAATACTCGAAAAAGTTAAATGCCATAGTCTTAGAACAGATCTTGATGGTTTAATTAGCTTATTTTGTTACATCACAACTAATCAAACACAACAGAAAACTTAATCATATGTCACTAAGAAAACAACCTGAAGTGCTGATTGTTGTATGATTTTTTTTCATTTGCTGTATGTTCATGCTGCACCAAGAACATGAGGTGTTGTCTTTAATCATGTCATAACTCCTGTATCTGGGCGGTCCCCTCAGAGTTATGTGTGTTCACAACAGTATATAAATCAGCTGTGTCCTGAAATATCATATTCCTTTGTATGTGACCAGAAAAGGCCAGCTCATATTTAACTTTTGAATTATTTAACAAAACTGAGCTGGAGTTCTCCTTCAAGCCCTGGGCCAGTCATGGCATTGGTGGCTGCCAAACTTCTTATGTTGCTTTCTCTCTTTGGGGGCAAAAGTGGCTCAGCTGCTCTGGATAACTGCGTTTTCATGGGGGAAGAGGAGACAAATAATCTGTACGAAGATGGAGATGTAGTTATAGGGGGCTTATTCCCTCTGCACTACAGTCCTCTTTCTTCTCTTCCAACATACAAAACAAAACCAACACTAAGTACATATAAGTAGTGAGTAAATATTTGAATGCATCTTATAATAGTATCCATGTGTAGCACATACATTTTATTTTACTATATTTGTATTTATAGTACGTTAATGTTTATATCTGTGCTGCTGTGTGATTAACTGCTTTTCACTACAGTTTCAGCTCCCGTGCCTTGCGCTGGATGCAGACCATGACTTTTGCAATCAAAGAGATCAACCAGCGCAATAACCTCCTGCCACACCTTAAGCTGGGTTTCCACATCCGTGACAGCGGTGACAACATACCTGCGTCTCTGAAAGCATCTTTACTACTGGTGAACGGTCAACCAGAGAGGGGCAAAGGTCTGGAGATAGACACTGACTCTAATTTAGGCTGTGGTGCCGTTAGCCAGGCTGTGTCCCCAGTAATTATAGGAGATGCTGGCTCTGGGGTGTCTATGGCTCTGCTAAGAAATCTAGGTTCTTTCCACATCCCCCTGGTGAGACTGCCTAAACTCTGATTTTGGTAATATTTATAGAGTATGTGTTTTGCCATGTAAAATCAGTCTCCTGTCATGTATAATCATTTGCCATTTTTCCATATATTTTGCTACTGTTGAGTAGACTTTCAAGTATATAGTGCTGTATTTGTAAATGTATCATTTATTATGCTTACAGTGTAAGCAGCTGGATAGTTAAATTGCTAGACTGCAAACTGCCATTTAAATTCAAGTGAAGCAGAAATTCTGCACCACTAAATGCTTTTAAAGACGGTGGTATTGTTTGGAGAAATTTGATACAGCCTTTTGAGTGAGCCAAAGTGTGCAGAGGGTTAACTATTGTTTGCTATTATACCAGGTGAGCTACTTTGCATCCTGCAGCTGTCTGAGTAACCAAAGAGAGTTCCCTACATTCATGCGGACCATGCCTAGTGATGCCTTCCAGATCAGAGCCCTGGCGCGCTTGGTTAGCTATTTCGGCTGGACCTGGGTGGGAGTCATTGGAGCTAAATCTGAATACGCTCGCTTTGCCATCCAGCTCTTCCTCCAGGAGTCAGTGCACTATGGTGTGTGTGCTGCCTACACACACCTCTACCCTGTAGCACTAAGTCAGCAAGATGTAGATGAGCTTCTTGATAATATTCAGGTATTGTGGGTCAATGCAAATTTCTCTTGCATACAAGGGGTAGAAAAAATAATATAAACTCCTGCAGTAAATACTACCTTTCAGAACCCTATAATGTTAAATATTATGATTGTTTCAGAAATATGTTGATTCAACTCTGTCGTCATTTATCAGGCCTTACTATGCAATGTTATTGCATTGCAGCACTGTATAATGTATAATCATGAGAGGAAACAGGTGTTATCCTCCTGCACGGAATTTCATGTGGGTAAAGCACCCACCTAAAAAACATCATCACTGTCTTTCCCCCCAAAAAAAAGTCAGTAACATTTGTCAGCCTATTGATTGTAAATAAAATTCACACATGAGCTAATTATTTTTCTGTTTTAGACATAAAGTGCCACATTTTTTCCTTTCTGTTTTTTGGAAATGCAGACTTTACTGTATAGTTTGCAGTGTTTTTAAAACAGCACTATAAACTATGTCCTTAAAAAGTATCATTAAGTAATTTCTCAAATTCACAGAAGGGCTTGCATGTACTGGATTGTCTCATCATGTCAGTTGTTGTCATCAGTATTAACAATAATTACATTTTCACTGTTTAGGTGGCATCCTCCAAGGTCATCATTAACTTTTCTAGTGAATCAGAGCTTCAGACCATTCTGAGAGAAATCAGACGTCGAAACATAACCGACCTGCAGTGGATTGCCAGTGAGGCCTGGTCCACTGCCAAATCACTCTGGGAAAAATTTGGAGATCTCCTGACGGGAACATTAGGATTTGCTATCCGGAGGGCAGAAGCAATTCCAGGGTTGAAGCAACACCTCATCAGTCTCAGACCATCGTACATACATGACTCAGCTTACCTGGCAGAATTTTGGGAAGAGATGTTTAACTGTCGGCTAAATGGGTCCGTGAACAGCCACTCTCACGGGGTCGACAAATACCTAGACAGATGTCCATGTAAAGGGACGGAGGATTTAAAGGATGTTTACTCTCCTTATTCTGATGTAACACAGCTAAGAGTGTCATATAATGTTTACAAGGCTGTGTATCTTGTAGCCCATGCATTGCAAGATATGAGTGACTGCATAATTGGACAGGGGCCTTTCCTTAACGGCACCTGTGCAGACCCTAAGAATTTTCAATCTTGGCAGGTAAGAGATATTCTCAGGATCAGTAGATTTTTTTAAAAGGCTGAGAAAGAAGTAAAATTCACCATAGTTTGTGTTTAGTTAACCTGTTTTCATCTTCTCTCAGCTCATCCACTACATGAAGCATACAAATTTTTCTGCACTTGGAGAAAAAGTCAGCTTTGATCAAAATGGTGACCCCATCGCTTACTATGATCTCCTTAACTGGCAGAGGATGCCTGATGGCTCACTACATTTGGTTAAAGTAGGCTTCTATGATGCCTCATTGCCTGATGGATACAGCCTGGTGATAAATGACTCAGTGATTCAGTGGCCTGTTGGGAAGAAGGTGTGTTCTCTGCAAACAGGCTTGAGGCCATGTTCACCCCTTAGACTGTTGTATGTACTGTTGATCAACACATCAGCCAATCTGCTCTTATTACTGTGCAATATAATGTATTGTTAAACATGTAGGTACCCCCTGAAAGAGTTCAAAGAGAAGTATAACCTACTCAAGCTGAAATTTCATATGAATGCTGTAAACATGAACCACATTAATAACCTAATATTCTGATAACAATTTGCATTTAGTTGCAATAACCATTTTAATACCCACATTTGTGAATGGGTAATTGCAGAGGTGATTACAAAAAATTGTATTTTGCAAATAATTTTCATTATGGTAATTTATACATGTATTAATGCTATTTATATCACATTTGTAGGGCAAACACAGCTATTAATTTCATTAGACTTGCTACGAAGAATATGTCAGAAATACAGTAATCACAATTACAAGAAAGAAATACTGCTACATATTATGATATTATGTTTTTGGGGATTGGATGATGATAAACTGAGTGCTCTGGTAATCATCTGGTAATGAAAATAATTCACTTATTGTGTAACTGGATTGTTACACAATTACTGCCTCGTAATTATCTTGTTAATTCTTTTATAAAATTATGACCACTTAATTGTCTTCAGTTGTAGTTGTAACAGATCATCAATAGGTCACACTTAGTTTCTCCCTCTTTAGTTCACATAATTATCATCACTTTGAGTCTGTATCTGAACTACACTACACTACTGCAGGGACAGAAGTGTATAGTCACATTGATTGAAATCAGTGTCTTTCTGAGTGGCTGAACTCTGCCTCTCAGGCTTCCCGGTCTGTTTGCAGTGACACTTGTCCTCCAGGTTCCCGCATCGCCAGGAGGAAGGGGGAACCCATCTGCTGTTTTGACTGTGTCCCCTGTGCTGAGGGAGAAGTTAGTTATGAAAATGGTGTGTTGAGTTCTTTCATTTTTTAACACATTCCCCTAAATTATATAAATACAGATTGACATGTATTAATCTAAAGGTAGAGTCTCTACATTAAAATGTCCTTTTCTCTCTCCAGATTCTTTAGAATGCTCACGCTGCTCAGAGGACAGATGGTCCAATAAAGCCAGAGATCTCTGTATCCCAAAGACAATTGAGTTCCTTTCTTACCATGAAATAATGGGTATTGTGCTGTGTGTGGTATCTGTCCTTGGAGCTTGCATTTCCCTCTCCATCCTTGCCCTATTCTTCATGTATAAAGACACACCATTGGTTCGGGCAAACAACATGGAATTGAGCTTCCTTTTCTTGGTGTTTCTTGCCGTATGTTTCCTTGTTGGCCTGTTGTTCATCGGAGAGCCCTCAGACTGGCTTTGCCGCTTCAGGTACCCAGCATTTGGGATCAGTTTTGCCCTCTGCATTTCATGCCTCCTGGCCAAGACAGGGGTGGTCCTAATGGCCTTTAGGTCCACACTGCCAGGAAGTAATGTCATGAAATGGTTTGGACCAAAACAGCAGAGAGCCAGTGTGTTTTTAGGAACAGCTGTCCAGGTAAAAATACTATCCGAAAATCAGCAATTTATAAATATCTTTTCAACTGTGCTGATTAAAATAAACATCTTGCTGTTTTCCCCATTGATCAGGTAATAATCTGTCTTATCTGGCTGATCAGCAGTCCACCTCATGCCCACAATAATACGGATTACCATAGTGCTACCATCATCATCGAGTGCGTTACTGGCTCAGAGGTTGGCTTCTGGTGCGTTCTTGGATACATCGGCATCCTGGCCTGTATGTGCTTCTTAATGGCTTTTCTGGCTCGGAAGTTGCCTGATAATTTTAACGAGGCAAAGTTCATCACCTTCAGCATGCTGATATTCTTTGCAGTGTGGATTACTTTTATTCCAGTTTATGTGAGCACAGCTGGGAAGTACACGGTGGCTGTCCACGTCTTTGCTATTTTAACTTCGAGCTTTGGTCTCCTTTTTTGCATTTTTGCTCCAAAGTGCTATATCATAATTCTGAAACCAGAAGAAAACTCCAAGAAGAAAATGATGCACAAATGAAAATGACAGCACATTACATGTGTTAAAATAGAATTTACATGTATAATAAAGTAATTTGTAAGAAATGACTTTATGTTATATGAACTATTAAAGATTTATGCTGGAAATGCAATAAGGCTATCCTTTTTGAAATACGTTTGCTGAAGTACAGGGTAAACATGTTTTCACTTCACAAACTTATGGTGGCCCTGAGACCTCAGTGCACTGCATCAACAGCAAATTAAGAAAATATCTTCACCAATTTGTCAATACGTGCAACATTTAGAAAACACGCTGCAAATTCAGACAACACAACACAATACAAACAACACAACACATTACAGAAATGCGCTGCAAATAAAGACACAACAGATAAATATACACAATAAATAAAAATAACAGAAGTGTTTCCAGAAGACACTTAAAAGTGACAAATGTGTGTGGACATGCAATCACAATATTAAAATAAACCAAAAACACTAATATTTTAGCTCATTTAGATAGCTCACTTCAATAACACCATGAGTCATGAACCATGGCAACAACAAGCATGTCCAGATGTGTTCATCACTTTGGAAACACTTCTGTTGTGTTTATGTAATGTGTATATTTATCTGTTGTGTCTTTTGCAGAGCATTTCTGTAATGTGTTGTCTGTATTTGCAGCGCGTTATTGTAATGTGTTGTATTGTCTGTATTGTATTGTGTCTGAATTTGCAGCATGTTGTCAAAGTGATGAAGATGTTTCTTAATTTGTTTGTATTTTGTCTATGTGGATGTGTTTTTTTTAATTTGCAGTGCGTTAAGCTCTCAGGGCCACCATACAAACCGTTCTATAATGATGCAAATATTTACTGTATGTTGAAACTTAGTTAAAACGTTCTAATTGTAAAATTCTATAAACACATACAAACACAATGATTAAATTGAGTTATTTGAGTTTATATTATAAGCTATATATAGCTTTTACTTTTGCAGAACATCTCTCTAAACTATCAGCATAGAGCACTGTGTTGTCCGTATGTCTGTAATATTTAATTTAAAAATTGTATTTGTCACTCTAAATGATGATAATAAACACTCACAGACAATGACAGAGTTTTTTAATTTTTATTATTATTTTTTTATTGGCACTAATATGAATGTAATTTGAGTCTCAAAGTTTATAAACATTTTTTTACTATCATCATTTTAAGGATGATAGAGACTATATATTAAAAAAGAAAAAAAAAGATGTTAGTTTTTTTTAAATATGGAACATTTGTCATACTTATGGATGCAGACTCTGTATTATATCAAACATTACATCATCTCGCTTCACTCACATACAGTTACATAAACAGTACGTTACATAAAAGTATGCAGGACAGTGTCATCAATTAAGAAATCATAGTTTTCCCATAATATGCTTCTTGGTATTTCTCTCTGGCTTTATCAATATTATGTGACATTTAGGTGCAAAAATGCAAATTAATAAACCATATGCTGAAGACAAAATTGCAAATATCTCAACAGCTACAGTGAACTTTCCAGGGGAGCTGACATATGCTGGGATAAAAGTGATCCAGACAGCACAGAATATCAGCATGCTAAAGGTGATAAATTTGGCTTCATTAAAGTTATCAGGCAACTTTCTTGCTAGAAATGCCAGGACCAAACATATTATTGCAAGAAGCCCTATGTACCCCAGCACTGCATAGAAAGCAGCCTCAGAGCCAGTGTTGCACTCTAAAACAATCTTCTTATTGCTGTATCTGAAAACCATGTCTGGGAAAGGTGGGTTTAACTTTAGCCACAACACACATATTACTATCTGAATTAAAGTGCATGAGCAAACTATGATCCGTTGCTGTGAAGGACCAAACTTTCTTGCAACTTTGCTGCCAGGAACCGTGGCTTTGAAAGCTGTAACCACAACAATAGTCTTTCCCAAGACACAGGAAATACAGAGTGCAAATGTCACTCCAAAAGCTGTGTGGCGCAGCATGCAAGTCCAGACTGTAGGTCTGCCGATGAAAGTGAGGGGACAGAGAAAACACAAAGAAAGAGAAAACAGCAAAAAACAGCTCAGCTCAGAGTTGCTGGCCTTTATCACAGGGGTGTCTCTGGAGCGGATAAAGATGGTCATCGTGGCCAGCGACAGAGTGGCTCCTAGCAGGGACACAACTGTGAGAGCTATTCCCATCGGTTCATAATATGTCAGGAACTCAATAGTTTTAGGAATGCACTTGTCTTTTCTGTCATTGGACCAGTATTCCTGTGGACAGGGTGTGCAATCTGCTGCGCCTGTTGAACATGAACTGAATGTATGAGTTCTGCATCTGGATCTCACATTTGCAGGAAATTATACCACCAAATGCAATTGAAAAGCATTATATTTAATAATGAATCTAGTTAAACTGACACTGATATTTTTAATATGGAGATGTAAACATTAAATACATGCAATGTCACTGGATTGTGCATGTTTGGTTTAGTATAGCACACATGCTGTGGATACATGTCTCTACCTGTTGAATTGGCTATAGTTCCGTCAGCACACGGGATGCAGTCAAAACAGCAGGTGGGTTTTCCCTTAATTTGAGCTTTCCTGGTTCCTATTGGACAAACATTAGAGCACACTGATGTCGGAACCTGAGAAATAAAAAAAAAATTAAAAAAGCTTATACAATATAAGTATAGTGCAGCCCAAAAAATGTCATACTGATCTAATGTTTCAACAAGATACATAGTTGATAAATAACAAGCTTGGTGCATGAAAAAATTCTCCTTGATTACCATTTTTCCAGTTCTCCACACTATCTCTTCCTCCTGGATGCTGAGCTCATAATCACCGTTAGCAGCAGAGGCAAAATGACCCAAAGTCACATGTTGCACCTGCCCATCTCTCAGCTGCCAGTTAATAACATCATAAGAAGCAGGAGGGTCGCCGTTTTCATCAAAGAACACCTTATCCCCAAACTGATTCCTAAAATTCACCCTTTGTAGGTGATCAGTGACCTGAGAACAGCAAAACAACGGATTATCTGTTAGACATTTTTATGTTTTTGTTCACATTAACAAGATTATTTCTATATAGGTAAATAAAATGATTATTTGTACTTATGTGTTGCTAACGATTACTTGCACTATTTCTCACCTCTTTGGGCTGAATTTCTGATATGTTCAAACATGGCCTCACTCTTTTTTCTCCAACTGGTTGGCAAAATACAAGCTGGTGAAGAGCATGTGCAATTGCATAAACTGCTTTATACACATTATAAGAAACTCTGAGCTGTGTGACATTGAAGAACACATCCTGGGAATTCATTAATGTCTCATTGCCTGTGCATATTTCATTTGTTGCCTCAGAACCTGTGTGTTCCCCAGGTACAGCAGGTCTACAGCCCACTATATTCTCCCAGAAATCCCTCACAAATGCTGCACCTGGATCAGTATAAGGGCTTATGCCTGTAAGGAATGGTTTTAGGTTTGGAATAGCCATTTTCTTCACCACAAATCCAAGGGCTCCTCCAAAAGCTTGGTAGATTTCTGAAGTGGAGGGTCGAGAAGCTGTTATCCAGGCCTCACTGCCAATCCACTGAATTCCTGTAATGTTCTGTTTCACAACCTCTTTCATCAAAGGATAAAAGTCACCCTCAGGAACAAAAGCAAGAATGACTTTGACAGTTGACTGCTTAATCAGTTCCACAACATCCAGTATTTTATCCATAGAGTATGTCCGTAGAATTGTCCCAACAAATGCAACACAAACCCCAAGTTTTTTAACCTCTTCAGTAAAAGCCAGGATCCCATTCCTCCCATAGTCATTGTCTGACTGTATGGCTCCAACCCACTGCCAGCCAAAATGTTTGACCAGTGCAGCCAGAGCTTTTGCCTGGAAATAGTCGCTGGGGATTGTTCGAAAAAAAGTAGGATATTTAGCTCTGTTACTCAGACAGGCACATGTTGAGAAGTAACTTACCTGAAAGAAAAAACACCAATAGAAGTCTTATGAAATGTCACAACAAGCATTTGAAAATCAACAAATATCACAGAACAATAATGAAATAAAACATCTAAATAATCTCTTACAACTGGCATTTGAAATGGTCCAAGGGTTCCAGCCAAAGCTAAAGACTGAGATGATCCAGACTCAGCTATGAGGGCAGATATTGCTGGAGGACAAGGGGAAGTTGACTCTGTCTCTTCTGGTCTACTAGACAGAGTTAGTGCAGCACGTAAAGTATTTGTGGGAGATGCACAAGAGTTAAGAATCCTATAGCCAAGCGATATGTTTGGCAGGAGAGCAGGATCTTTGTTGATTTCTTCAATTGCAAATATCATCACTTGGGTCCATCGAAAGGCTCGCAGGTCAAATCTAAAAAGGTTTTGCAATAGGTTGTAAAATAAAAGCGATGCTACATGTACATATGAGGTTACAATTTTAAGATAATATTAGAGGAGACTGTATGAAGCATGAAAAACTCAGATCTGTTTAAACTTACCCTGCGCACTTCACTCCAGGTGGGTCCCTATCAAATGTAGAAGTGCTGCTTATATCTTTGTTCAAAACTGGGAAAATCCCCCCGATCATTATGTCTCCCTGCTTGAACAAACTTGGCATATCAAACCTGCTGAGCAGTTCACAGCCAGAAGCTGCGTTCAAGTAGAGAACAGACAAATATAAAAGCATGGATCTTTCCAGCTCATACATGTTTGCTCTGCATTTTTTAAGAGAGACAAGGATGCAGCACTTATAACAACTGTGTCGGATGCAGGAGAACGTACTCCTTTCATAAAAGGGTGATTTATTTCCCACAGGGCACAACAATCTTACATTGGTAAGGTTATTGCTACATTCAGTGCACACCCATAAAGTACTGTGTGTGTTATACAATATAGAATCAAAGCATTTTTATTTTCTGAGGCCCCTAAAAACTGTAAAATTTGGCCAACTCACATATGTGACACATCACATACTTGACAAAAGCTTAAAAAGCTACTGAGCTTAAATTGTTTGGAAAGGTACATTTATCTTTAAAATAAATCAACTTTGCTGCTGAGGAGAGAAATTTGAACCAAGATGCAAAAGGTGATAGAACAGCCACATTTTTGGAGGATGTTAAATAAAGCAAGGTCAAGAAAGCTTGTGGAGTACAGCACTGCAAGCAGGTAAATACTGCAGTAATAATAAATGACTTGGGATACTGAAAATGATGTTATTGTGTGAGTGGTTTTCAGTTATTTTCACCATAAACAAATTATATGTGTAAATTATTTGGCAAGATAGAGAACATTGGTAAAATCCTACTAAATGCTGCATAGGTCTACTGTTGAAATATGGTGATCGTGGTGCAGACTGGTGCAGACTCTTGTGTTTATGTGATATGTATATGTCTGTACATGTCTCTTTTTTGTATGTGGAATTGATTTTAAATAATTCTGTACTCACTGATGACAATAATGACATAATGGCACAATGACAACAATATTTGAAATCTGTTTCATAGGTGATAAGGGGTCTGAGAGTGGGCACTGTGTGAGTTGTGAATTTTAGGCTAGTTGGTTGATTAGAGTGTGAGGTCTTTTCAGAAACAGATGATGTGACAGGTGGTCTTTATATCACAGTATCCCCCAGAGGGAGGTTTGGTTATCCCAGTATGAAAACCATCTGGGTAGGGTGCTAATGCCAGCGTAACAGTTTATAATAAGGATAATGACTTATCATTGATGAAAACATAAACTAATGCTCTGTATGACTCTGCATGCATGACTAACAAACATTTGAAGCCATGCATAAAATATAATGAATTTAGATGGAGCTGTGCTAAAATGACTGATACAGTATTTGATCTTTATTAATCAATGTTGGACTGATAACTAACATATGCACCTTTAATAATACATGAGCTCTAAACCAGTTGTCAGTGGGAAAAAAATACATCTGATCGGCATACCTGAATGGTTTTTTCAAGCAATGGTATATTTAACATGGTGACATCTGCTGGGCAACACTTGGTTCTACATTTATGTAAATGATTAAAACTGACACCATGTGAAACTGTGCTTCAAAACATAAATCACACTTGTTATCTTTAATACTGTATTTAAATAATATAAAAATAGTAAAATATTTTATACAAACTTGATGTGTACATGTCCACAAATGTGTGGTGATAAATATCTTCTGTGAGTGGCTGTGGCCTAGTTACAACTGTTAATTAAGGTCTTCAAATACAGTATGTGACTGTGAGTATATTATGATTATATGATAGACAACGTCTGGCTTTACCCTCCCGTGTTTTCTTGCTGTTTACACAGTTATATATGAATTATATTATTTATATATTATTTCTGATAATGATATTAAATATCTAGACTATCCAAAGAAACCATGTTCATTTTATTTATATTTCAAATGCAGTACCTTGTAAAAAGTGTGTTTGTCCACTTATATAACTATATGATGAGACAAATGTATTGTATGTCACTGGCAATGCAAGATTTACAAAGTTCCAATGTAAATAAAGATTGTCATTTAGTTGTGAAAGGACCAAAAATAGATGAAATGAAGTTAAATGAATTGAAGCCCAATAATATAATGATTTCTCTTAATTACTGAGCCAGACCTCTGACAATTAAATGTATATATACATTTAATTAATCACAGTGTGTCCCCAGATATCAGCACTGCAACATGTTGGGAAAAACATTATACTGCACATCATAAAAAAATACAACTTTGTTTAAAACAATGCTGGTATGAAAAAATAACAAATAATTTAATGATTTATTTAAAAATTATTATTACAATGAGTCAGTAAACAATATGCAATCCACAATTATCATTCATCATTTATGAGTAAATTATCCAGTAAAAATAATAAATATGAAGTAACCCATGGTTTTTTACCTAGAGTAAATCTGTTGCCTCATTAATATCATATTTTATATAGAGAAGATTTATAAATTAAATGTCAGAAATGTTACATCATCTTGCTTACTATTCACATACTGTAATATATTACATAAAAGTTAGCAGGTATGGTAACATCATCCATTAAAACTAAGAAATCATAGTCATTTGTTCTGATTTTTTCCCATAACATGCTTCTTGGTATTTCTCTCTGGCTTTATCAATATTATGTAACATTTAGGTGCAAAAATGCAAATTAATAAACCATATGCTGAGGACAAAATTGCAAATATCTCCACAGCTACAGTGAACTTTCCAGGAGAGCTGACATATGCTGGGATAAAGGTGATCCAGACAGCACAGAATATCAGCATGCTAAAGGTGATAAATTTGGCTTCATTAAAGTTATCAGGCAACTTTCTTGCAAGAAATGCCAGGATCAAACATATTATTGCAAGAAGCCCTATGTACCCCAGCACTGCATAGAAAGCAGCCTCAGAGCCAGTGTTGCACTCTAAAACAATCTTCTTATTGCTGTATCTGAAAACCATGTCTGGGAAAGGTGGGTTTAACTTTAGCCACAACACACATATTACTATCTGAATTAAAGTGCATGAGCAAACTATGATCCGTTGCTGTGAAGGACCAAACTTTCCTGCAACTTTGCTGCCAGGAACCGTGGCTTTGAAAGCTGTAACCACAACAATAGTCTTTCCCAAGACACAGGAAATACAGAGTGCAAATGTCACTCCAAAAGCTGTGTGGCGCAGCATGCAAGTCCAGACCGTGGGTCTGCCGATGAAAGTGAGGGGACAGAGAAAACACAAAAAAAGAGAAAACAACAAAAAACAGCTCAGCTCAGAGTTGCTGGCCTTTATCACAGGGGTGTCTCTGGAGTGGATAAAGATGGTCATTGTGGCCAGTGACAGAGTGGCTCCTAGCAGGGACACAACTGTGAGAGCTATTCCCATCGGTTCATAATATGTCAGGAACTCAATAGTTTTAGGAATGCACTTGTTTTTCCTGTCATTGGACCAGTATTCCTGTGGACAGGGTGTGCAATCTGCTGCGCCTGTTGAACATGAACTGAATGTATGAGTTCTGCATCTGGATCTCACATTTGCAGGAAAAGCTACCAAATGCAATTGAAAAGCATTATATTTAATAATGAATCTAGTTAAACTGACACTGATATTTTTAATATGGAGATGGTAAACATTAAATACATGCAATGACACTGGATTGCACATGTTTGGTTTAGTATAGCACACATGCTGTGGATACATGTCTCTACCTGTTGAATTGGCTATAGTTCTGTCAGCACATGGGATGCAGTCAAAACAGCAGGTGGGTTTTCCCTTAATTTGAGCTTTCCTGGTTCCTATTGGACAAACATTAGAGCACACTGATGTCGGAACCTGAGAAATAAAGAAAAACAAACAATACTAATTATAGTGCAGCCCAAAACATGTCATACTGATCTAATGTTTCAACAAGACACATAGTTGATAAACAACAAGCTTGGTGCATGAAAAAATTCTCCTTGATTACCAGTTTTCCAGTTCTCCACACTATCTCTTCCTCCTGGATGCTGAGCTCATAATCACCGTTAGCAGCAGAGGCAAAATGACCCAAAGTCACATGTTGCACCTGCCCATCTCTCAGCTGCCAGTTAATAACATCATAAGAAGCAGGAGGGTCGCCGTTCTCATCAAAGAATACATTATCCCCAAACTGATTCCTAAAATTCACCCTTTGTAGGTGATCAGTGACCTGAGAACAGAAAAGTGAAAAGCAAAACAGATTATCTGTTAGACATTTTTATGTTTTTGTTCACATTAACAAGATAATTTCTATACAGGTAAATAAAATGTTTATTTGTACTTATGTGTTGCTAACGATTACTTGCACTATTTCTCACCTTTTTGGGCTGAATTTCTGATATGTTCAAACATGGGCTCACTGTTTTTTCTCCAACTGGTTGGCAAAATACAAGCTGGTGAAGAGCATGTGCAATTGCATAAACTGCTTTATACACATTATAAGAAACTCTGAGCTGTGTGACATTGAAGAACACATCCTGGGAATTCATTAATGTCTCATTGCCTGTGCATATTTCATTTGTTGCCTCAGAACCTATGTGTTCCCCAGGTAAAGCAGGTCTACAGCCCACTATATTCTCCCAGAAATCCCTCACAAATGCTGCATGTGGATCAGTATAAGGGCTTATGCCTGTAAGGAATGGTTTTAGGTTTGGAATAGCCATTTTCTTCACCACGAATCCAAGGGCTCCTCCAAAAGCTTGGTAGATTTCTGAGGTGGAGGGTCGAGAAGCTGTTATCCAGGCCTCACTGCCAATCCACTGAATTCCTGTAATGTTCTGTTTCACAACCTCTTTCATCAAAGGATAAAAGTCACCCTCAGGAACAAAAGCAAGAATGACTTTGACAGTTGACTGCTTAATCAGTTCCACAACATCCAGTATTTTATCCATAGAGTATGTCCGTAGAATTGTCCCAACAAATGCAACACAAACCCCAAGCTTTTTAACCTCTTCGGTAAAAGCCAGGATCCCATTCCGCCCATAGTCATTGTCTGAATGTATGGCTCCAATCCACTGCCAGCCAAAATGTTTGACCAGTGCAGCCAGAGCTTTTGCCTGGAAATAGTCGCTGGGGATTGTTCGAAAAAAAGTAGGATATTTAGCTCTGTTACTCAGACAGGCACATGTTGCGAAGTAACTTACCTGTAAAAAAATAAAAATAAAAAACACCAATAGAGGTCTTACAAAATGTCATAACAAGCACTTGAAAATCATCAATTATTACAGAACAATATTGAAATAAAACATCTAAATTATTTCTTACTATTGGCACTTGAAATGGTCCAAGCATTCCAGCCAAAGCTAAAGATTGAGATGATCCGGCCTCAGCTATGAGGGCAGATATTACTGGAGGACAAGGAGAAGTTGAGTCTGTCTCTTCTGGTCTACTAGACAGAGTTAGTGCAGCACGTAAAGTATTTGTGGGAGATGCACAAGAGTTAAGAATCCTATAGCCAAGCGATATGTTTGGCAGGAGAGCAGGATCTTTGTTGATTTCTTCAATTGCAAATATCATCACTTGGGTCCATCGAAAGGCTCGCAGGTCAAATCTAAAAAGGTATTGCAATAGGTTGTAAAATAAAAGCGATGCTACATGTACATATGAGATTACAATTTTAAGATAATATTAGAGGAGACTGTATGAAGTATAAAAAACTCAGATCTGTTTAAACTTACCCTGTGCACTTCATTCCAGGTGGGTCCCTATCAAATGTAGAAGTGCTGCTTATATCTTTGTTCAAAACTGGGAAAATCCCCCCGATCATTATGTCTCCCTGCTTGAACAAACTTGGCATATCAAACCTGCCGAGCAGTTCACAGCCAGAAGCTGCGTTCAAGTAGAGAACAGACAAATATAAGAGCATGGATCTTTCCAGCTCATACATGTTTGCTCTGCATTTTTTAAGAGAGACAAGGATGCAGCACTTATAACAACTGTGTCAGATGCAGGAGAACGTGCTCCCTTCATAAAAGGGTGATTTATTTCCCACAGGGCACAACAATCTTACATTGGTAAGGTTATTGCTACATTCAGTGCACACCCATAAAGTACTGTGTGTGTTATACAATATAGAATCAAAGCATTTTTATTTTCTGAGGCCCCTAAAAACTGTACAATTTGGCCAACTCACATATGTGACACATCACATACTTGACAAAAGCTTAAAAAGCTACTGAGTTTCAATTGTTTGGAAAAGTACATTGATCTATATAATAAATCAACTTTGCTGCTCAGGAGAGAAATTTGAACCAAGATGCAAAAGGTGATAGAACAGCCACATTTTTGGAGGATGTTAAATAAAGCAAGGTCAAGAAAGCTTGTGGAGTACAGCACTGCAAGCAGGTAAATACTGCAGTAATAATAAATGACTTGGGATACTGAAAATGATGTTATTGTGTAAGTGGTTGTCAGTTATTTTCACCATAAACAAATTATATGTGTAAATTATTTGGCAAGATAGAGAACATTGGTAAAATCCTACTAAATGCTGCATAGGCCCACTGTTGAAAAATGGTGACCATGGTGCAGACTGGTGCAGACTCTTGTGGTTATGTGATATGTATATGTCTGTACATGTTTCGTTTTTGTATGTGGAATTGATTTTAAATAATTTTGTACCCATTAATGACAATAATGACATAATGGCACAATGACAACAATATTTGAAATCTGTTTCATAGGTGATTCACTAGCAAGGACCACAACATCAACAAGATGCGTTTGGATGATTTATTAAGGAAAACATTTGATATGCATAGTCCTTGTGGGGAATCTGCCGCAGCACCCGGGCAACAGCGGACCCCCAGAAACCTCCAATTACTATGTATGGACTGTATGAAGGCTGAAGTGGCGGCTCTGATCCTGAAGGAGTGTCCGGCAAAATAAATTGGAATCGCAAGTATTTTGCGTTGGTCTCGGAAGGATTAGCAGAGATTGAACTTTGAAGTAAAATTAGGGATGGCTGACCGGATTGATCTATTTCAGTTTGTTTTGAGTAGTCAGGTTAATTTTTTTTTTTGATGGTGCCAAATCACAGCTAAGTTATCTCATGGCGTGTTTCGTATAGAGCAGGTCAAGACCATACTCTTAATTTGTGGAGACCCAACATTTCCCCATGAGCAAGCACTTGCAAACTTCGAACAGAACCGGGCTCTAGGTCGGCGGCCATCTGCCTTGACCGGTTGGGTTGAGAGAGAGGGAGACGGTGTCATCTGAGAATTAAGATAAGCCTGAAAAGCAGGCGTGGCAGCTTGGGTCAGAGTGAAGAGTTGAGGCAGTGAATTCGGAGCATATGAGCAAACCAAAGAATGCAAGTGAGAACATGAGTTCTAAATTACGAGCAATGTGAGGATTGCAATATCTGGAGCAGATGATGTGAATGCTGACTGACAGCAAGTCGGCAGTAAGAGGAAGGCAGCGCGGATTTTTAGCTCACTCTTGGTGATAAAGTTCTATGACAAGTGAAATTAAATGAGAATGGTTTGAGACCAGGCCTGGCTGTCAGTTAGGAGATTAGAGAAGAGTCGATGCCACTCGCATAAACATGGATGGTATGCGTTTTGATGGCAATCGCGGAAGGGGCGTAGGTAATGAAACTGTCACGGTGACGAGATCGAACGATGGGTAGGTTATGCTGTATTTGTTGTGAAGCAGTGACGCTGGGTAGATCTAATGAACAACTGGAGATGTTTTAAAGAATTTTTTGCAACTGTGTGATCTCGGTCGGCCATTTGGAGGAGAATCATCATCTACCATGGAAACCTCCAAAAACTGGCAGAAAGAACAGCACTTATATAGAGTTGGTGTTGTCTGGGCATTTCTGCTGTGGTTGCTGGGAGTGGGCAGCAGGGGGGGCTGGCAACTCGGTGCCAGATGCCCTAACTAAAGCCAGCTGCTGAAGTTGCTGGAAGAAGGCGGTAGGGGGCGCTGGCATCCTGGTGACAGATGCCCTGACTCGAGTTGGCTACTGCGGTAACTGGAAGTGGGCGGCAGGGGGGTGCTGGCATCCCGGTGCCAGGTTTCCCTGATAAGGCTGGCTGTTGAGATTGTCACAGCTGGATGGTGGGGGGCACTGGCATCCCGGTGCCAGATGTCCTGACTAAAGCCGGCTTTTGAGGTTGCTGGAAGTGGGCGGCAGAGGGTGCTAACATCCCGACGCCAGATGCCCTGACTTGCGTTGGCTTTTGCGGTAACTGGAAGTGGGGGCAGGGGGGCGCTGGCATCCCGGTGCCAGGTTCCCCTGATAAGGCTGGCTGTTGAGATTGCTGCAGCTGGATGGCAGGGGGCGCTGACAGCTGCTGGTGTTGGTGTTGATAAACTCGCAACCTGTTGCTTGTAACGGCAGATGTTACTGAAATGACTTTAGATCTGTTTTATTAGTAATCGGCAACCAGGTGCGTATAACGATGGAAGTTACGAAATGATGTTAGATTAGTGCTATTATTAACTTGCAACATGGTACGTGTAATGGCAGACAATACTGAAGTGACATTAGAGTAGTTATATTAGTAACTTGCAATCTGGTGCATGCAACGGCAGACGTTACCGAAGTGATGCTTGAGTTAGTATTAGTAACTTGCAACCTGGTGCACGTAACAATAGATGTTACTGAAATGATGTAAGAGTAGTTATAATAGTATTTGGCAACCTGGTGCACATAACAGCAGACAATACTGATGTGACCTTAGATTAGTTGTATTAGGAACTTGCAACCTGGTATATGTAACGGCAGATGTTACTGAAGTGACTTTAGATTAGTTGTATTAGTAGCCTGCAAACCTGGTGCATGTAACAGCAGACATTACTGAAGTAACGTTAGATTAGTTGTATTAGTAGCTTGCAAACCGGTGCATGTAACAGCAGACAATACTGAAGTAACGTTAAATTAGTTGTATTAGGAACTTGCAACCTGGTGCATGTAATGGCAGACGTTACTGAAGTGACATTAGATAAGTTGTATTAGTAGCTTGCAAACCGGTGCAGCAGATCAGAACAGCAGATGATACTGAAGTGACATTAGATTAGTTGTATTAGTAACCACAGACGTTATCAAAGTGACATTTGACTTAGTATTAGTTACTTGCAACCCGGTGCACATAACAATATAACGAGTGATATGATGTTAGTGTAGTTATAATAGTATTTGGCAACCCGAGCAGCAGACATTGCTGAAGTGATGTTAGATGAGTTGTTTTATTAGCTTGCAAACCGGTGCATGTAACAGCAGACATTACTGAAGTGATGTTAGATTAGTTGTTTTAGTAGCTTGTTATAATAGTATTTGGCAACCCGGTGCACATAACAGCAGACGTCACTGAAGTGACGCTTGATTTAGTTGAATTATTAACTTGCAACCCAGTGCACATAATGATAGATGTTACTGATATGATGTTAGTGTAGTTATAATAGTATTTGGCAACCAAAAGACAAAATTCACCACCTCCTGCCCTCAACAGGCACTGATTTATCCCAAACACAGGAACCTTAGAAAAAGCTGTAAAACCTGAGATATGTTTGGACTGTTTTTCTCCAGTCAACTTTCCTGAACCTCAATGATTTGTTCAGCTAAACCATCAACCTGTCTCTTAGACCCTATCCCAACTAGGTTGCTTAAGGAAGCCTTACCCTTAGTTAGTGCCTCTTTACTAGATATGATCAATCTGTCTTT
The DNA here is from genome assembly GCF_914725855.1 of Thunnus albacares. Lineage (NCBI taxonomy): Eukaryota > Metazoa > Chordata > Actinopteri > Scombriformes > Scombridae > Thunnus > Thunnus albacares. Next base: position 14,062,925 of record NC_058111.1, read on the forward strand.
AGTAACACGCTATGTACCACAGTCTTTTAAAGTAGCTGTAATTAAACCTCTTCTTAGGAAGCCTTCTCTTGATTCAGGCATTTTAGCCAACTATAGACATATATCTAATCTTCCCTTTCTCTCTAAGATCCTTGAGAAAGCAGTCTCTAATCAGTTATGTGACTTTCTACATAACAATAGTTTATTTGAGGATTTTCAGTCAGGATTTAGAGCGCATCATAGCACAGACAGCACTGGTGAAAGTCACAAATGAGCTCCTAACTGCATCGGACAAAGGATTTCTCTCCATACTTGTCTTGTTAGATCTTAGTGTGACGTTCGACACAATTGATCATCACATCTTATTACAGAGACTGGAACATTTAATTGGCATTAAAGGAACTGCATTAAGTTGGTTTAAGTCTTATTTATCAGACCGATATCAGTTTGTACATGTTGACCATGAATCCTCCATGAAGGGAAAGGTTAGACACAGAGTTCCACAAGGTTCTGTGCTTGGACCAATACTATTCACCTTGTATATGCTTCCTTTAGGTAATATTATCAGGAAACACTCTATGAATTTTCATTGTTATGCAGATGATAACCCAATTATATTTATCAATGAAGCCTGATGAAACCAATCAGTTAAACAAACTCCAAGCATGCCTTAAGGACATAAAGACCTGGATGACCTGCAATTTTCTACAACTAAACTCAGATAAAACTGAGGTTATTGTACTTGGCCCTAAACACTTTAGAAACACATTATCTAATGATATAACTCTGGATGGCATTACCCTGGCCTCAAGCACCACCGTAAGGAGTCTTGGAGTTATCTTTGATCAGGCTATGTCCTTTAACTCCCACACAAATCAAATTTCAAGGACTAATATTGCAAAAATCAGGCACATCCTGTCCTAAAAAGATGCAGAAAAACTAGTCCACGCATTTGTTACTTCTAGGCTGGATTATTATCAGGTTAGGTGGTATTTATAGCAATGCCAGAAGTGGCGTAGTTGAGGTGTGGTCCTGCTCCTTAAACTTCACTGAATAGCTTCAATAAGGGGTCTGAAAGTGGGCACTGTGTGAGTTGTGAATTTTAGGCTAGTTGGTTGATTAGAGTGTGAGGTCTTTTCAGAAACAGATGATGTGACAGGTGGTCTTTGCATCATAGTATCCCCCGGAGGGAAATTTGGTTATCCCAGTATGAAAACCATCTGGGTAGAGTGCTAATGCCAGCGTAACACTTTATAATAAGGATAATGACTTATCATTAATGAAAACATAAATTAAGTCTCTGTATGACTCTGCATGCATGACTAACAAATATTTGAAGCCATGCATAAAATATAATGAATTTAGATGGAGCTATGCTAAAATGACTGATACAGTACTTGACCTTTATTAATCAATGTTAGACTGATAACTAACATATGCACCTTTAATTAATACATGAACTCTAAACCAGATGTCAGTGGGCAAAATATACATCTGACTAGCATACCTGAATGGTCAGCAGTAACATTTAGCTTACTTTTCAACACAGGATCACTGTATCTGGTTCATAATTTTTTCAAGCAGTAGTATATTTAACACGCTGACACCTGCTGGGCAACACTTGGTCCTACATGATTAAATGATTAAATGAGTAATGAGTAAATGATTAAAACTGACACCATGTGACACTGTGCTTCAAAATATAAATCACACTTGTTATATTTAATACTGTATTTAAATAATATAAAAATAGTAAAATATTTTATGCAAACTTGATGTGTACATGCCCACAAATGTGTGGTGATAAATATCTTCTGTGAGTGGCTGTGGCCTAGTTACAACTGTTAATTAAGGTCTTCAAATACAGTATGTGACTGTGAGTATAATATGATTATATAATAGTCAACATCTGGCTTTACCCTTCCGTGTTTTCTTGCCGTTTACACAGTTATATATGAATTATATTATTTATATATTATTTCTAATACTGATATTAAATATCTAGACTATCCAAAGAAACCATGTTCATTTTATTTATATTTCAAATGCAGTACCTTGTAAAAATTGTGTTTGTCCACTTATATAACTATATGATGAGACAAATGTATTGTATGTCACTGGCAATGCAAGATTTACAAAGTTCCAATGTAAATAAAGATTGTCATTTAGTTGTGAAAGGACCAAAAATAGATGAAATGAAGTTAAATGAATTGAAGCCCAATAATATAATGATTTCTCTTAATCACTGAGCCAGACCTCTGACAATTAAATGTATATATACATTTAATTAATCACAGTGTGTCCCCAAATATCAGCACTGCAACATGTTGGGAAAAACATTATACTGCACGTCATAAAAAAACACAACTTTGTTTAACACAGTGTTGGTATGAAAAAATGACCATTTAATGATTTGTTAAAATATTACTATTACAATGAGTCAGTAAACAATATGCAATCCACAATTATCATTCATCATTTATGAGTAAATTATGCAGTAAAAAATAATAAATATGAAGTAACCCATGGTTTTTTACCTAGAGTAAATCTGTTGCCTCATTAATATTACATTTTATATAGAGAAGATTTATAAATTAAATGTCAGAAATGTTACATCATCTTGCTTACTATTCACATACTGTAATATATTACATAAAAGTTAGCAGGTATGGTAACATCATTCGTTAAAACTAAGAAATCATAGTCATTTGTTCTGATTTTTTCCCATAACATGCTTCTTGGTATTTCTCTCTGGCTTTATCAATATTATGTAACATTTAGGTGCAAAAATGCAAATTAATAAACCATATGCTGAAGACAAAATTGCAAATATCTCCACAGCTACAGTGAACTTTCCAGGAGAGCTGACATATGCTGGGATAAAGGTGATCCAGACAGCACAGAATATCAGCATGCTAAAGGTGATAAATTTGGCTTCATTAAAGTTATCAGGCAACTTTCTTGCTAGAAATGCCAGGACCAAACATATTATTGCAAGAAGCCCTATGTACCCCAGCACTGCATAGAAAGCAGCCTCAGAGCCAGTGTTGCACTCTAAAACAATCTTCTTATTGCTGTATCTGAAAACCATGTCTGGGAAAGGTGGATTTAACTTTAGCCACAACACACATATTACTATCTGAATTAAAGTGCATGAGCAAACTATGATCCGTTGCTGTGCAGGACCAAACTTTCCTGCAACTTTGCTGCCAGGAAACGTGGCTTTGAAAGCTGTAACGACAACAATAGTCTTTCCCAAGACACAGGAAATACAGAGTGCAAATGTCACTCCAAAAGCTGTGTGGCGCAGCATGCAAGTCCAGACCGTGGGTCTGCCAATGAAAGTGAGGGGACAGAGAAAACACAAAGAAAGAGAAAACAGCAAAAAACAGCTCAGCTCAGAGTTGCTGGCCTTTATCACAGGGGTGTCTCTGGAGTGGATAAAGATGGTCATTGTGGCCAGCGACAGAGTGACTCCTAGCAGGGACACAACTGTGAGAGCTCTTCCCATCGGTTCATAATATGTCAGGAACTCAATAGTTTTAGGAATGCACTCGTCTTTCCTGTCATTAGACCAGTATTCCCGTGGACAGGGTGTGCAGTCTGCTGCACCTGTTGAACATGAACTGAAAGTATGAGTTCTGCATCTGCAGGAAATAATACTTTTATAAGCAATACATTTAACAATAAATCTAGTTAAACTGACACTAATATTTTAAATATGGATGTGCAATCATTAAAGCCACTGGAAACCCAAATCCACAATAGCCTTCTAACTATGGAATTTATTGTCTCATTTACATGATAGTAAGCATCTAAAAAGTATTAGAAATTAGCTTCAATCCAAATTTGTTACATTGTCATTTAAGTTTTTGTAAACTTTCCTTATATTGGGTTTGAATTGGGCATGGTTATGCTCGGACATTTATTACGATAATTATGCAATTAATTCCGCGAACCAATCATAAATGACGTGACGTGCTGTGGTAAGCGTATTGCCTCATTTCTGGTTGCCGGAGTTTCTGTGTTATTAGTATTGTTTCTGCATCTCAACCCAGTTAATTTTACTATATTCTTCATTACTGTGGCAAATTACCCGCTGTACATTTATATGTACACTAGTTTTGCTCAAGCACTCTTAGCTCTCTACTTTTTGTGACATTCTTGATAATCACACATCAACTCTCCAGCTGGCAGCGCTGTCAGCAGCCGGCAGGAGAGACGCTCCGCAATGCAATTGGATTTTATAACTGAACAAATACCAGAACGCAAGCTTTTTATGTCTCTGACATTTTCACATCACAAATGATGAACAGCATTAAAACACGAGTGTTGCAGGTAAAACGTGACTTGTAGCTGTTATATCAGTTTAGTGTAGGGTGGCTGCTCTGCAGGTGTGCTTAATTTGACTGTAACTGCGGTAAATGCACCTCCTGAATTTGCACCCAAAAGGCAGAAAAAAGGCGCATAGAGGCATGAGGGAAAGCCCACAGTTAAAGCACTCCAAATAAATATTACTCTGACAAAACATTCAATGCGGAGTGAAAAACGAGCAGGGGGAGTTAACACATAAGTAATTAGAATAATGAAAATTAAAATACGTTCTCTTTTAAATCAAACATCCCAAGATATGAGTGAAATGTATTGTTCTTGCAACTGCATTTATAATCTTTTTTTTTTTTTTGACTCAAATATAGCTTAACCATGTCATGTGATATAATACTTCAGTGCGGTTTACCAGCAAATATTACTGGACAACTACAGAAAATTGCAGATGAACATTTAATATTCAGGAATTCACATTATAGATACTACCACTGACTATCCCTGTAACAAATAGGCCACAATTTCACACACTGACCATACACGATCCAGCCATATACTAGGTTTTGACCCAGTCTTGTTTGAACAAAGTTTTCTTATAGTTATGAATGTAAATTTTCACTCAGATTTTTGTGGATGCTTAATGAGTCATAAATATATGACTTTGATGTCATATATGTATTTTTACTATTTCAAGCCAAATTTCCAGAGGCTTTAAATACATGTGATGACACTGTATTGTGCATGTTTGGTTTACTAAGGCACACATGCTGTGAATACATGTCTCTACCTGTTGAATTGGCTATAGTTCCGTCAGCACATGGGATGCAGTCAAAACAGCAGGTGGGTCTTCCCTTAATTTCAGCTTTCCTGGTTCCCATTGGACAAACATTAGAGCACACTGATGTCGGAACCTGAAAAACAAAACAAAGAACAAAAAAAGCTTATACAGTGTAATTATAGTGCAGCTCAAAAAATGTCATACTGATCTAATGTTTCAACAAGACACATAGTTGATAAACGACAAGCTTGGTACATGGAAGAAGTCTCCTTGATTACCATTTTTCCAGTTCTCCACACTATCTCTTCCTCCTGGATGCTGAGCTCATAATCACCGTTAGCAGCAGAGGAAAAATGACCCAAAGTCACATGTTGCACCTGCCCATCTCTCAGCTGCCAGTTAATAACATCATAAGAAGCAGGAGGGTCGCCGTTTTCATCAAAGAACACCTTATCCCCAAACTGATCCCTAAAATTCACCCTTTGTAGGTGATCAGTGACCTGAGAACAGCAAAACAACAGATTAATTGTTAGACATTTTTATGTTTTTGCTCATTGTTAACAAGATTATTTCTATACAGGTAAATAAACTGTTTATTTGTACTTATGTGTTGCTAACGATTACTTGCACTATTTCTCACCTTTTTGGGCTGAATTTCTGATATGTTCAAACATGGGCTCACTGTTTTTTCTCCAACTGGTTGGCAAAATACAAGCTGGTGAAGAGCATGTGCAATTGCATAAACTGCTTTATACACATTATAAGAAACTCTGAGCTGTGTGACATTGAAGAACACATCCTGGGAATTCATTAATGTCTCATTGCCTGTGCATATTTCATTTGCCTCAGTACCTGTGTGCTCCCCTGACAAAGCAGGTCTACAGCCCACTATAATCTCCCAGAAATCCCTCACAAATGCTGCATGTGGATCAGTATAAGGGCTTATGCCAGTAAGGAATGGTTTTAGGTTTGGAATAGCCATCTCCTTCACCACAAATCCAAGGGCTCCTCCAAAAGCTTGGTATATTTCTGGAGTGGAGGCTTGAGGAGCTGTTATCCAGGCCTCGCTGCCAATCCACTGAATTCCTGTAATGTTCTGTTTCACAACCTCTTTCATCAAAAGATAAAAGTCACTCTCAGGAACAAAAGCAAGAATGACTTTGACAGTTGACTGCTTAATCAGTTCCACAACATTCAGAATTTTATCCATGGTGTATGTCCGTCCAATTGTCCCAACAAATGCAACACAAACCCCAAGCTTTTTAACCTCTTCAGTAAAAGCCAGGATCCCATTCCGCCCGTAGTCATTGTCTGACTGTATGGCTCCAATCCACTGCCACTCAAAACGTTTGACCAGTGCAGCCAGAGCTTTTGCCTGGAAATAGTCGCTGGGGATTGTTCGAAAAAAAGTAGGATATTTAGCTCTGTTACTCAGACAGGCACATGTTGAGAAGTAACTTACCTGTAAGAAAAAACACCAATAGAGGTCTTACATAATGTCAGACAACAAGCACTTGACAACCATCAATTATCACAGAACAATATTGAAATAAAACATCTTATTTAATCTCTTACAACTGGCATTTGAAATGGTCCAAGCATTCCAGCCAAAGCTAAAGATTGAGATGATCCGGCCTCAGCTATGAGGGCAGATATTACTGGAGGACAAGGGGAACTTGACTCTGTCTCCTCTGGTCTACTAGACAGAGTTAGTGCAGCACGTAAAGTATTTGTGGGAGATGAACAAGAGTTAAGAATCCTATAGCCAAGCGATATGTTTGGCAGGAGAGCAGGATCTTTGTTGATTTCTTCAATTGCAAATATCATCACTTGGGTCCATCGAAATGCTCGAAGGTCAAATCTAAAAAGGTTTTAAAATACATTGTAAAATAACAGAGATATACATGTACATATGAGGTAAGGTTTATAAGATAATATTAGAGTAGGCTGTGTGAAGCATGAAAAAGTCAGATCTGTTTAAACTTACCCTGTGCACTTCACGCCAGGTGGGTCCCTCTCAAATGTAGAAGTGCTGCTTATGTCTTTGTTGAAAACTGGGAAAATCCCCCCAATCATTATGTCTCCCTGCTTGAACAAACTTGGCATATCAAACCTGCCAAGCAGTTCACAGCCAGAAGCTGCGTTCAAGTAGAGAACAGACAAATATAAAAGCATAGGTCTCTCCAACTCATACATGTTTGCTCTGCATTTTTTAAGAGAGACAAGGACACAGCTCTTATAAGAACTGTGTCGGATGCAAGTGGATGTGCTCCTTTCATAAAAGGTTGGTTTATTTCCCACAGGGCATACACATAAAGTACACTAGCATGCATGTACACACACATTATAAAATCAAAACTGAATTTTTGTCTACAAAATGTAAAATTTTGCCAACCCACTGACACTTGACAAATGCCAAAAAAGCTACTGGGCCAAAATTGTTTAGGAAGGTGCATTGATCTCTAAAGTAAATAAAATTTGTAGCAAAGGAGAGGAAATTTAACCAAGATGCAAAAGGTGAAAAAAAGAGGATGTTAAGTAAAGTAGGCCCAAGAAAGCTTTGTGGAGTACAGCAGCTAAAGAGGTAAATACTGCATGAGTAATAATTAAAGCACAGGTTCCGTTTTTTTTTCCTTAAATTTTTCAATGCTGATGTGCCAATATGTACGTGGGAATGGGTCTTGGTTGCTGTAACAATTTCTACTCTCCATACTGACCCTGAAGCTATTCTATCAGACTGTGACTACACTGTTAGAAATAGTGGCCAAAATCCACACCCCTTACTCTCTGCAAATATGCATTCCGAGTTCAGCTGATGCTAATATGATGTTTCAGCAGCTTCAGTCAGCTAAATTGACAAAGTTACAGTCTGTTCAGTATGAAACTCCCTCTTTTTCCTTGGTGATGTGTGGTGGAGGGTACATATTGGTAGTTGCACATAAGTCTGTTGACATTATCAGGCTTTTATTACTCAGGATGTGTGCATAGAAAACTTTGGAATGACTTTTTGTCTTTGCATTTTTGATATTTGGAGTGTTTTTGCAGACTGTGTTTTTACCACATATTTTGGTAACAACCCACTGCATCTCTACTTGCTCCTGCCTCTGCGCCTGACATGGAATATGGCTCTCGTCTTTGTTTCAATGGTGTGTTGTGAAAATTGGTAATATGCATTCCAGAGATATATCCTTTGAGGGATTGTAAGCTACTAGCTGTCAAAATAGACACCATTTGCAAAGCTCAGTAGAAGCGAAACTGCAAGAAAATGTCACCAGTTGAACTGACAGCAGTTGACGAGGCAGTAAGTGTAAATGAATACGTAGTATGTGGATCACTCTGTAACGTCAGTAAAAGGCTGGCTTCAGCAACAAATCTATATGTGACCACTAGAATGTATCCCTCTGCCGCAGCTTGGCAAGGAATGTTCCGGAGAAACAAAACAGGGGAATTTCTTTCTAAATAGGATGTTACTTTGGAATAAACCTATTTGATTTAGCTAACTGAGACTACTGGTGCATCATTTAAGCATCAGCTAATGCATATTTGCAGACAATGAGGGCTGTGGATTTTGGCCTCTACTTCTTATAACATAGTTGCATTCCAGGAGAATAGCTTCAGGGAACTGTTACAGTGTCCAAGATCCATTTCCACATACATGGCACATCAGTATTGTATTAAGACAGACTTGAAAAAGCCCAAACCTATCCTTTAAGGGGACCTATTATGCTCCTTTCCAGCTCTATATTTTTATTTTGGGACTCCACTAGAGTAGCTTCTATGATTCATAGTTCAAAAAGCTCCATATTTATCTTACTAGTGCAGTGCCTATTCAAAACGTGCTGATTAATTATTGCTCGAGAACCGCATATGCATATATATATATATATATATACACAACTGTGATGGAAACAGAGAGGGATGGAACAGAGAGGAAAGAAAAGGAGGGCAATGCCAGTGACTCTGGCACTCTCAGCTCTGGTGTTAAATGCAGCAAAGTTGTATAAACTCCTGTTTAAATTGAAGTGTACCAGCATCTCTACGTCTCCTCCTCTACCGTCCAGTGTGACTGACTCTTCAGCTGCGTGCTGTCAGTGCTGTCAGCAGCTGCCAGGAGAGATGCTCCGTGCTGCACTTGCATAGAGTCAGAGCCCTGAAGCCCCACCCCGCTGTAATGTGACAGTGTACACAGAACTGAGTGGCTCATTGTTCACTTTTTGATTCAAAGTTTATCAATACTAAACATGTCACATGTCCAAATTGCACCAAATTCGACAATGCACATCCTTGGGCTCTCAGCAATACTCTTACTGGTGAAGTTGATCAGATGAACGTTTCAAGGGATACATGAAGGACATACATACAGACAAAGATTCCTTCCTTTAACAGAGAGACTAGTGCAGTGCCTGTTCAAAATGTTCCTGTTTGGAGTGGCCATGGCCTAGTTACAACAGTTATTAAGCTCTTCAAATGTGTGACAATAAGGGTATAAGATTATATAACATAAAACAGAAAACCTCTCTGTGTTTTCTTGCTGTTTATAAAGTTATATATTATTTATAAATTATTTTTGATACTGATATTAAATGTCTGGACTATCCATAGAAACAATTTTGTACAGTGTATAGTTGTACAGTGCAGTTCCTTGTAGAAACTTTGTGTCCTTGGTTCTTATATTTTCACTTTTTTATTTTCACATTCTTTAAATAATTACTACTAATGGACGCTTATGTCACTTTCCCCACTCAATATAGTATTTCTCATACACTCACACACTTGACACTTTATCATACACTGAGGAGACCGAAACAATTGAAGGTATCTGTTGAATGTCTTTATATATATATATATATATATATTTTTTTTTTATGCAAAACAAATCTCATTATCTTGCAAAAACACAAATTAATGAAAAAAGGCTTGTGTTGGTGGATTTACTTTACTTAGCACATCACAATGAACACAATAAATGATTTTATTTGACACCCTTGAATTACATATTAAAGAGTTCTTGGTGGTATTCTCCCCATCAGATGTTTTTTTGAGTTTCGTTCTGGCCTGAAGATAATAATATAGCACTTTGGAACAAATATACATATCAGCAAACCAAAACTGGAGGACAGAATTGCAAATATCTCTACAGCTACAGTGAGCTTCCCAGGAGAACTGACATACGCTGGGATAAATGTGATCCAGACAGCACAGAATATCAGCATGCTGAAGGTGATCAGTTTGGCTTCATTAAAGCTGTCTGGCAGCTTCCTAGCAAGAAAAGCAAGTATAAAACACAAGAGAGCAAGAATTCCTATATAACCCAACACAGCCCAGAATCCAACAGCTGACCCCAGCGCACACTCTAAGATGATCTTTTCTTTATAGTACCTCATATTCATCTTTGGGAATGGAGGGTTGGTACTTAACCAAAGTATACAAATCAGAACCTGAATGAGAGTGAAAATCAGAACACTGAGCCTCTGCTGAAGAGGCCCAAACCATTTCATGACATTACTGCCAGGAAGCGTAGCTCTGAAGGCTATTAACACTACTATAGTTTTACCAAGAACACAGGAAATACAAAGGACAAACGTGATCCCAAATGCTGTGTGGCGCAGCATGCAGGACCACTCAGTGGGCCGACCTATGAAGGTCAGAGAACACAGGAAACACAATTTTAATGAGAAGAGCAGCAAGAAGCTCAGCTCAGAGTTGTTGGCTTTTACAATTGGAGTTTCTTTATGAGTCAAAAATATTATTGATGTTAAAAGAGATAAAAATACACCAACACAGCTAAATCCAGTCAAAATTGCCCCCATGATCTCTTTGTAGGAAAGGTATTCAGTAGGTTTTGGAAGACACTGATCTCTCTTTTCATTTGGCCAAAATTCAGGCGGACAGATCAAACAGTCTGGAGAATCTGTAAGAGATGTGAAATCATACAGACGTACAATCACAATACAGAAATAAGGAAATAAACATAAATCTTTTTATCATTCTCTTACTCTTTTTTCAATTATGCTTACAAAACATCAGATTAATGAATTCAATTTTGAAATCCTTACTCACTTGTCTGATTACTTATTGTTCCCTCTGGGCATTTAAAGCAGTCAAAGCAGCACACAGGCTTACGCTTGTTTATGGCCTTGCGAGTCCCTGGTGGGCACGGTTCTCTGCAGACAGACCTTGGCACCTGATTAGGCAAAACACAGCATGTTAAAACTAATACAATAAATGTATTGTATGTCACGGACAATGCAATATTTACTAAGCTCCTATGTAAGTAACAATTGTCATTTAATTGTAAAAGAACCCAAAATTCAATTTACCTCATCACTGTCCCCCCCCCACACTATTTTGGTGTCATCTTTAAGTTTGAATTTTTTCCCATCTGGAAAAGAGGTATCATATCGACCAACATTTACAATCTCAACAGAGCCATCTTCTTTCATCTGCCAGTTAACTAAGTCATACTGGGCAACTGAGTCTCCATTTTCATCAAAGGACACTTTGGCTCCATTTTGTGTTGTGAAATTCACATACCGAATGTGTTCCAACACCTATAAAGACAGAATCAGCACATTTTAGCAAACAGAAAAGATGCAAGACATAAAATTTTGTATTACAATTGTACCCTAAATGAATACTTAATATAAAACGTAGATATATGTTTTGCATTGACCACAAAGAATAGAAATGCCTATGCCTGATTTAATACACCAGAACTCACTAGCTTAGGCTGAACTTCATTCTTGCTCACACAGGGCTTTCCTGTGGTGGGATTTGAGCCAGCTTTACATTGCAGTAGCGCTTGAAGGGCATATGCCACTAAGTACACAGCTTTGTACACATTATTCTCAGCCCTGAAATTTGTCACATCTGTGTAGTCACTAGAAACTGTCTTCAGATCTTCTGTGCCAGTACACAGAGTAGAGGTGTTTGATGGAGAGAAGCTGCAATCAAAAAACTTCTCCCAGAAAGATTTAATTATTGCACTCTGTGGTTCATCAGATGGTTTCAAGTCGAGTAAGAATTCACTGAGACCTGGAATGGATGCCAGGGGGAGGGCAAAGCCCATCGCTCCCTGTAAAATGCTCTTTCTCTTGACAGAAGCCAGGTCTTGTTGTGTGATCCAAGACTCAGTGCCTATCCACTGCTTTCCAGTTATGTTATAATTCTCCATTTTTGACAAGATTGATTTGGTGTAAGACAAGGACATGAACAACAGGACTATTTTTGAAGAGGATTGCCTTACTGCCTCCACAATAGTATTAATCTTCTTTTCAGATGTCTTTGTGTAAGGCAATCTGTATTCAACACATATTCCCTCTTTAATTGCTTCCTCTACAAATTCAGCTGTACCCTCCTCTGAATACATGGCCACTGAATAAATAATCCCCACCCAGCGCCAGTCAAAATATTTCATAAGCTGCACCAGGCCTATGACTTGGAAACGGTCACTCGGCACAGTTCTGAAGAAGGTGGGGTAAAGTTTCTTGTCACTCAGACAAGCACAGGTTGAAAGGTAGCTTACCTTCAAAGAAAAAAAGACATGTTAAATCCTATTTTGTCAAAATGCAAATATAAATAAACACTTTGGACAATGAAATTTGGAGAGTGTGCAATTATTTCCCATTATTTTCCATTTATGCCCCATCCTCACCTGTGGAATGGATAGCGGGCTTAGTATGTTGTTTATGTCTTCACTTATTCCAGAGGATGAATGGCCTAAAAGAGCCTGGATCTGACCCTTGCAGCCCTTTGAATCCTCTCCATTTACAGCCTCAACAGCTGCTCGTATCAGGTTTTCACTCCCACAGCCATTGTAGAGCCTGTAGCCCAGACTCACTCCTGGAAGGAGCTTAGTATCTCTGTTGATCTCCTCCACCGTGAAAATCAGTGTCCGGGCAAACTTCAATTCCCTGTCATTCCACCTGCAAACACAGTGTTAAGTTTTGACACAGCACCACTAAACAAGTTATTACAGCGGATCATCTTGCAACACATAAAAACATGTAAAACACAACATGTGATTGTACATATTTTAAGCATATTCACTTACTTTTTGCAGTATGCATATGGAATTGCCTGGAAGTCATTATCTATCAGTGTACGTGTACTAGTCATAGAGAAAACTCCTCCTATAATAAGATCACCTTCTTTAGAAAATTCCATGAACCCTGTCTGCCCAATCACTTTGCATGTTTGTTTCTCTGACTTTGTTGTTGCCAGCAGAGTGAGTAAGATGATAGTGATCCAATCCATCATGAGCCACCCTCCCGTTCACTGAAGCAATTTTGACCTGGGACCTGATCTTTATAGCTTTTATGTGAGAACAGAAACATCACCAGCCAATGAGAGCACACCGCCAATTCCCGAATGATATGAATAGGAATATTTTTTGTTTTTCAATAAAAGTGCTTTTAGGGTAGCGTAGGTATTGAACATGCAACTTCCTTCAGGACCCTCTTCCAGACCAGGGTTGGAGGGAGGTGACTGCCTGGATTTGGTGAAATGGCGTTGCTACAAGGAATGGAAATTAATTAAAAGATAGATACTGACGTATAAACGTCACTCAGAGAGTAAGAGAGAGGAATAAGGAGTTGCCTTTATGGAAAGACAGAGAGGTGGAACTGAAATTTTAGTAATTATTAGTAATTCAGTATAATTCAGTGGTTTATATCAGTGAAGTGTATGGAACTAGTATAAAACTGGGTAACAAGTGTACCATACGTGTGCTGGATCTTTTTCCCATTTCGTGTATACATATTGTATGAGCAAATATGGGTGGGAAATATGACAATATATACTGTGAGATTATATAAATATTTCAGCCATCAAACTTTTCTATACCATTTGTGCTGTGGTAACTGCAATATGGTCATATTGGATTCAAAGATTTGCATCAACGGGCATGAATTCACTGGACTGACATTCTAGTTATTTCATCTATTAATGTTTTCACAACTGAATTTAAAATGTAAAATGTACATAAATTGTACTATGTCACAATATATATCGATATCACAGTACAAGAATTATATATAACATTTTATCCATATTGTCCAAATCTACGTAAAAACGTCTAAGTGCTTCTTTGCAAATTATGCATTAATGCATCCATTTCTGGAGGTAAAATGATTACTTATTTTTTAAATGATACACGGGCAAATAAATACCTGCTATGGTTTAAATATTTGTTCTTTTTTGGTTTTAGCACTGCTGATAACATGAAAAACATGATTCTTCACAGAGTGAGGCAGTATAAGACACTAAACAGGTGTACTTGCAAACATGCACACTGCAGTCTTCACCTCAACCTAACGTGCTAGAGGTGGTACAACATCCTGAGGCATTGCCAGTGGGCACTGACAATGATGCTGCTGAAGAGGGGCATGCGTAGGGTTCACCTCTGGATGGAGGTGAGGAGAGTTCACAGCTGCTTGCACAGGGTCCTGCAAGGGGTGGGCCTCAGGACAGAAGTGAAGGGGGTGCACGGCTGCCTCCACAGGGTACTGGAAGGACTGGGCCTCAAGATGGAAATATTATAAATGTGGGAGCTCTGTCCATCAAGCAGAAGAACATGTAGGCATGGGTCATCTCTTGACAGGCTTTGCAACACAAATTGCCTCCCCCACTCAAAATATGGTTCCCCGAACTCAGCAACCACCCTGGAGGAGAGGAAGTGGTCCTGCAGACCTGTCTCATCGCAGTTCAAAATATGGTCTGGTGCATTTTCTAAGCCCAGGGACTTAATGATATCTTCATAATCACTGAAGCACTTCATAACTGCTGGGCGGTTGAAGCCGGCTGCTTTGAGAGTGGAAAGACCCTCAGGCTTTCTGATACTCAGGTTAGGTTTCTGCTTTAGGAACCCCTGAAACCAGGCATAGCCAACTTTTTTCTTGGTTTCGGAGAAGCCCTTTATCCCTTTTTTGGCTGGACCAGCCACGGACCAGCCCTATAACTGGGGTTGTCCGTGAGTGACTGACTGAGTAAGTGATGAAGTTACACCATTGGTCAGCTGGCCGAGTGTTGGAGTTTCCCCATAGGCCCTTGCTCTTTCAAAATGAATCGGCGCAAGATGATGGAATCAAAGGATAGCAGCACAACACAGAGTGGCTGTGTTTCCTGCTTCAAGCACTGACGGTCTCACCTCTGGTGTTAAATGCAGTGAAGTCGGCTAAACACCTGTTTAAACACATGCGTACCAGTGTCTCTACCGTCCTCTCCTCTACCGTTCAGTGTGATTGTCTCTTCGGCTGACAGCACTGTCAGCCACACAGCACCAGCAGCCAGCAAGAAAGATGTTCCGTGGTGCATTTGGATTTTATAACTGAACTAATGCCAGGACGCAAGCTTTTTATTTCTCTGACATTTCCACATCACAAACAATGAAAAACAGCATTAAAACACAAGTCTTGCAGGTAAAACACGCAACTCATGTAGGCTGTTATATCAGTTTAGTGTGGGGTGGCTGCTCTGCAGGTGCACTTGATTTGACTGTAACTGTAGTAATCAGGTGGAGATGAGCCTCCTGAATTTGCATCCAAAATATTGTCAAAACTGTCATTTACAATTTCCACCACAGCCTCTGTAATCATCGACAGGGAAAGAGGCAGAAAAAGGTGCACAGAGGCATGAGGGAGTGCACATAGTTAAAGCACCCCAAATAACAATCACTCTGACCATGTCATGTGATATGCTACTTCAGCACACTTTACCAGCCAATATTACTGGGACCACTACAGAAAATTGTAGATGAACATTTAATATCCAGAAATTCATATTATATACACTACCAGTGGCTATCCCTGTAACAAACTGGCCACAATTCCACTCATTGGCCATACACAGTCCAGCCATATAGTAGGTTTTGACCATTGACTATATGAAGATGGACATCATGACAGCTCCCCAAAAGTGAAGCCAAAGCATCTTGATCGCCCCCTGGTGGCTGTTCACAAATTATATATATTATTTATGCTATTTATATATTTTTTTTGATACTGATATTAAATATCTGGACTATCCACAGAAACAGTGTTCATTTTACTTAGATTTAAAGTGCAGTTCCTTGTAGAGATGTGTCTTTGTACACTCCTTTGTTCTTATATTTTCACCTTTTTATTTTCACATTCTTTAAATAATAACTGCTAATGGACACCTTGATGGCGTTAGAGGGGGAAATGTTTCTTGGTCACTTTTCCCACTCAGTATAGTATTTCTTAGCTTGTCATACACTGAAGATCCCAAAACAATTTAAGGTATCTGTTGAATGTCTTTATATATTATTTTATTTTTCTGCAAAATAATTCTCATTATCTCTCAATAGCACAAATAAATGGAGCAAAGGCTGTTGGTGGATTTGTTTTATTTAGCACATTACAAAAAACAATGACTTCTACAGCATCCGTCAGACTACACAATAAATAATTTGATTTGACATCTTTGAACTACATATTACAGAGTTCTTGGTGGTATTTTCCCCATCAGATGTTTTTTTGAGTTTCGTTCTGGCTTGAAGATAATAATATAGCATTTTGGAACAAATATACATATCAGTAAACCAAAACTGGAGGACAGAATTGCAAATATCTCTACAGCTACAGTGAACTTCCCAGGAGAACTGACATACGCTGGGATAAATGTGATCCAGACAGCACAGAATATCAGCATGCTGAAGGTGATCAATTTGGCTTCATTAAAGCTGTCTGGCAGCTTCCTAGCAAGAAAAGCAAGTATAAAACACAAGAGAGCAAGAATTCCTATATAACCCAACACAGCCCAGAATCCAACAGCTGACCCCAGCGCACACTCTAAGATGATCTTTTCTTTGTAGTACTTCATATTCATCTTTGGGAATGGAGGGTTGGTACTTAACCAAAGTATACAAATCAGAACCTGAATGAGAGTGAAAATCAGAACACTGAACCTCTGCTGAAGAGGCCCAAACCATTTCATGACATTACTGCCAGGAAGCGTTGCTCTGAAGGCCATTAACACTACTACAGTTTTACCAAGAACACAGGAAATACAAAGGACAAAGATGATCCCGAATGCTGTGTGGCGCAGCATGCAGGACCACTCAGTGGGCCGACCTATGAAGGTCAGAGAACATAGGAAACACAATTTTAATGAGAAGAGCAGCAAGAAGCTCAGCTCAGAGTTGTTGGCTTTTACAATTGGAGTTTCTTTATGAGTCAAAAAAATTATTGATGTTAAAAGAGATAAAAATACACCAACACAGCTAAATCCAGTCAAAATTGCCCCCATGATCTCTTTGTAGGAAAGGTATTCAGTAGGTTTTGGAAGACACTGATCTCTCTTTTCATTTGGCCAAAATTCAGGCGGACAGATCAAACAGTCTGGAGAATCTGTAAGAGATGTGAAATCATACAGACGTACAATCACAATACAGAAATAAGGAAATAAACATAAATCTTTTTATCATTCTCTTACTCTTTTTTCAATTTTGCTTACAAAACATCAGATTAATGAATTCAATTTTGAAATCCTTACTCACTTGTCTGATTACTTATTGTTCCCTCTGGGCATTTAAAGCAGTCGAAGCAGCACACAGGCTTACGCTTGTTTATGGCCTTGCGAGTCCCTGGTGGGCACGGTTCTCTGCAGACAGACCTTGGCACCTGATTATGCAAAACACAGCATGTTAAAACTAATACAATAAATGTATTGTATGTCACTGACAATGCAATATTTACTAAGCTCCTGTGTAAGTAACAATTGTCATTTAGTTGTAAAAGAACCCAAAATTCAATTTACCTCATCATTGTTCCCCCCCCAAACTATTTTGGTGTCATCTTTAAGTTTGAATTTTTTCCCATCTGGAAAAGAGGTATCATATCGACCAACATTTACAATCTCAACAGAGCCATCTTCTTTCATCTGCCAGTTAACTAAGTCATACTGGGCAACTGAGTCTCCATTTTCATCAAAGGACACTTTGGCTCCATTTTGTGTTGTGAAATTCACATACTGAATGTGTTCCAACACCTATAAAGACAGAATTTGCACATTTTAGCAAACAAAAAAGATGCAAGACATAAAATTTTGCATTACAATTGTACCCTAAATGAATACTTAATATGTAACGTACATATATGTTTTGCATTAACCACAAAGAATAGAAATGCCTATGCCTGATTTAATACACCAGAACTCACTAGCTTAGGCTGAACTTCATTCTTGCTCACACAGGGCTTTCCTGTGGTGGGATTTGAGCCAGCTTTACATTGCAGTAGCGCTTGAAGGGCATATGCCACCAAGTACACAGCTTTGTACACATTATTCTCAGCCCTGAAATTTGTCACATCTGTGTAGTCACTAGAAACTGTCTTCAGATCTTCTGTGCCAGTACACATAGTAGAGGTGTTTGATGGAGAGAAGCTGCAATCAAAAAACTTCTCCCAGAAAGATTTAATTATTGCACTCTGTGGTTCATCAGATGGTTTCAAGTCGAGTAAGAATTCACCGAGACCTGGAATGGATGCCAGGGGGAGGGCAAAGCCCATCGCTCCCTGTAAAATGCTCTTTCTCTTGACAGAAGCCAGGTCTTGTTGTGTGATCCAAGACTCAGTGCCAATCCACTGCTTTCCAGTTATGTTATAATTCTCCATTTTTGACAAGATTGATTTGGTGTAAGACAAGGACATGAACAACAGGACTACTTTTGAAGAGGATTGCCTTACTGTCTCTACAATAGTATTAATCTTCTTTTCAGATGTCTTTGTGTAAGGCAATCTGTATTCAACACATATTCCCTCTTTAATTGCTTCCTCTACAAATTCGGCTGTACCTCTCTCTGAGTACATGCTTCCCATTGAATAAATAACCCCCACCCAGCGCCAGTCAAAATATTTCATAAGCTGCACCAGGCCTATGACTTGGAAACGGTCACTTGGCACAGTTCTGAAGAAGGTGGGGTAAAGTTTCTTGTCACTCAGACAAGCACAGGTTGAAAGGTAGCTTACCTTCAAAGAAAAAACAAACATGTTAAATCCAAATAAGGCATATTTTTGGTCGAAATGCAAATATAAATAAACAGTTTGGACAATGAAATTTGGAGAGTTTGCAATTATTTCCCATTATTTTCCATTTATTTCCCATCCTCACCTGTGGAATGGATAGCGGGCTTAGTATGTGGTTTATGTCTTCACTTACTCCAGAGGATGAATGGCCTAAAAGAGCCTGGATCTGACCCTTGCAGCCCTTTGAATCCTCTCCATTTACAGCCTCAACAGCTGCTCGTATCAGGTTTTCACTCCCACAGCCATTGTAGAGCCTGTAGCCCAGACTCACTCCTGGAAGGAGCTTAGTATCTCTATTGATCTCCTCCACCGTGAAAATTAAAGTTCGAGCAAACTTCAATTCCCTGTCATTCCACCTGCAAACACAGTATTAATTGTTGACACAACAGCTGATCATTTTGCAATACATAGTAACATGTAAAACACAACATTTGTACATATTTTAAGCATATTTACTTACTTTTTGCAGTATGCATATGGAATTGCCTGGTAGTCATTATCTACCACTGTACGTGTACTAGTCATAGAGAAAACCCCTCCTATAATAAGATCACCTTCTTTAGAAAATTCCATGAACCCTGTCTGCCCAATCACTCTGCATGTTTGATTTTCTGACTTTGTTGTTGCCAGCAGAGTGAGTAAGATGATAGTGATCCAACCCATCACGAGCCACCCCCCCATTCACTGAAGAAATTGTGACCTGGGACCTGATCTTTATAGCTTTTATGTGAGAACAGAAACATCACCAGCCAATGAGAGCACACTGCCAATTCCCAAATGATATGAATATGAATCACGATCTTTTAACCTTAATCCCACTGACTGGAGTACCTGTAGTCTCCAGAGGTATACTTTTGTCATATCTCACAGATGCTTTATTCTTTCATTCCAATTTTTCATGACTTTGTCAATCAATTTGTTCCTAATGACTTCATGTCATTGTTTTTTGTTTCTTTTATAAGTAGTGCTTTTGAAAAATACCAATGTATTGGGGCACTCTGTCAGTCATTCTGAAGGTTTTGTGGAAAGATTGTATTTGGGTGTTGTTTGTATTAAAGAAACATATCTATTTTTGTTTTGCACAACTTTCCTGAAATAATAATAATAATAATAATAATAACAATAATAATAATAATAATAATCTGTTCTTTTAATACATAACTAATAATGTTTTGAGAAGAAATAAGTTAGCATTTTGCTATGATGGTTGTTTCTTACAGTCATTTATTTTTGGGGTCCGGGATCCAGTCTGTAGTCCTTGTATGTTAGATATGTTGGTAGGATGAGGGTTAAAGAAACTGATCATGCAGATTGAAGGAAGAAGGCCTGATGTACTTTTTGTCTGAGAATCAATAAAAGTACTTTAAAGGTAATGAGGTATTGAACATGCAGTACTGTACAGTAATTGTTTCTCAGTCACTCAGAGAAGGCTGGTAGCTCAGGATGTCTATAGATAGAAGATTTTAAAATAATGTAGCTGTGGACTATGATATAGTGAAATGTCCCTGTCTGTATGTTATCTTCAGCAGTTTTAATAGCAGACTTAGTGGCCATATTTTCTATCATTTTGTATCTATAGCTGAACCTTCCTTCAGGACCCTCTTCCAGACCAGGGTTGGAGGCGGGTCTGAGACTGTCCGGATTTAGTGAAATGGTATTGCCAAAAGGAGTGGAAATTAATTAAAAGATAGATACCGGCACATAAATGCCAGTCAGAAAGTAAGAGAGAAGAATAGGAAGGTGTTGCCTTTATGGAAAGACAGAGAGGTTAAAATGAAATTTTAATAATTATTAGTAATTCAGTGTAATTCAGTAGTTTATATCAGTGAAGTGACAGCCGGCTGGGGCCTCTGCTAACAGTGAGAAGCTGGGTGACAGCTGTTTCATCTGAATGGTTCTAATGTGGGTCAGACATGTGTTGACTAGATCTGTGTCAAATATGTGTGAAAGAGGTATTTCTTGTCTTTGTTTCACTCATGCATTATAATATGATTAGATGTTTACTGTAGATTTAAAATTTACTATTGTATTTACTGTCTTGAAACATCATTCAAAACCTTGGGAGTTACAAAACATTCTATGCAATTATAGGTTTTAAAAAGACCTGCAGGGTGTACTTGAAGTGTAATTTGTCCTGCCCTAACAGGTGCAACAAAGCTAACAAGAGTCAGGGATATATCAATTGGCACATCCCCACACACAGACCTGAGAAGAAGAGCCAGGATAAGCAAAAGCACCTGCATGGGTGTACCATAGGTGTGTAGGATCTTTTTCCCATTTAGTGTACTCTTCTCTTCTTTGGGCCTAATTATAGTACAAAGCACAATAACACTAAACAAAACCTTTAAATGTATCACAGAATGTATATGTATATATACATATGTATGTATATTTTGTGATTCAATTTAATTACCTAAATATTTATTAATTGTTTGAGGACATGGTAACAAACAATTATTTTGCACTTTATAGAAAACTAAATTAAATGCTGTGTAAATTGTGCTTGTGGTATATAACCACTGAAAAAGTACAAACTTTATTGATAATGATTCCAGGCACATTCAAGACTCCATAACAACATTGAATTAAGTTAACTGTATAATATATGTATAGTTTATAATTGCCTCTTTTAAAAATATGTAAGTTATACCAATAAATAATAGTTTCACTTTTCGCTTACCGAAACCTCAGGTTTGTCCAGTCCTAATTTATACATATAAATGTATGGAAATTTCTGTTATAAAAAACTCAAACTTTTTAACATTTGTTTTAAACATATATGGCAGGTCTAACAAAGGCAAAGGGGCACTAACTGCAAAGAGTGTGTTCTCAGCACAATAGCGTTAACTCAGTAGTGATTTATTTCTCCATTTTGACCTGATATTTTATATTTATGTACATAAATAATTAAAATACATTTTTTCATCATTCACAGTATGCCTACTGTATTCTTTACTCTTCAATGTGATAAAAAGAGATTACTATAAATGAAAATGCAGAGGACATATCCATTTAAAAAATCTTTAATATACTTATATACTGAAGTTTTATTGTACATTCATTCAATTGTGATGAACTTCAATCACTGTAATGTCTGCTTTTTATGTAAAAATGAAAAATGAAATAACGTTAAAAAATAAAATATTTACAAAGACCATCATCACCTCAGCTGTTGAGGATGTTAAAGGGACTGGTACACTTCATTTATATATGACCACCTACATTTGGATTTATGCTTTCTTTTTTCTCTTTTATTTATTTATTTATTCATTGATTTATTATTCATTTATTACATTACATGTGATTAAGACTAAAATCATTTTAATCAAGAAAAATTGCTCCTGTAAAAGAAACAGGGTTGTAAAAGATGCATGCTTAGATGGTGAGAATATTTGATATTAAAAGGAAAAAGAAAGAGATGGGGGAAAATAACATTTATGGATTAAACTTTTACTCAGATTTTTATGACTCTTCACTTCATGTTCAAATATGCATACGGTGTAACAGCTTTAATGATAAAGAAGAATGCTTGAAAAGAAACAGTTTAAATTAACCTGTTGATCTTAATAACCAGTACATACTTTATTGGTACCCTTGAATTCTGTAGACACGTTACCAATTGCACATGTAAGAGAACGCTCAAGAAATTTAATTTAGTCAAGATGGATTGTAGCAAACTGGGGAGTGAGACAAACACGCAGTACAAAGTTGCCAGTAGCTCTATATTTCCAAACACAGTCCAGGATTGTAGCGTTGATCCCACACTACCTCCCAGAAGCATGTCTTCAAACCAGAGTTTCAGATTCTTATTTGGAAAAGGAGGGCTGAAAGTCAACCAGAGAAACAACACAGTAACAGGCAGAGCCCTAAACTGCTGCTCTGTGGGACAAAACAGTTTAATGACAGTATGAGCTGCCCTGCAGGCAATTAACACATGTACGGTTTTCCCTACAGCACAAGAGGGGCAGACGACAAAAGAAATCCAGACAGCTATCTGTGACCATTCTGATGGCTGATGGATGGTAACTGATGGTGAAAAACAATACAATGTCATGGTAAAAAGCATCATCATCGTGGAGTTACTGCCATGAGGAGGACTGACTCTGTTTGGTGATATTTTCATCCTGGTTATGTAGATTCCAACCAGTAACACAGCTGCCACAAAAAATCTTCCAACCCATCGGCTGGTGTCTGTAGGCCACCTCTCCTCCCTGTCTGTATACACAGTCAATAAAAAAAGAAAAAGTTATAGGTTATTACATAACTATTTAAGGAACTTAAGAAATGCTCTTCCTGTAATGTTTTTTTAATATCACCTGCTTGTGTTAGAAATGCTCCTTTTGCACAATGTGTTGCATAATTTGATGGAATCTGCAGTGAACAAGACATAAAAATGAGGTAATGCACACAAATTACACACACTGTATAAGCAAAGACCAGTGAGAAATATGACAATATATACTGTGAGATTATATACATTTGTCAGCCATCAGACTTTACTATACCATTTGTTCTGTGGTTACTGCAATATGGTCATATTGGATTTAAAGATTTGCATCAATATGCATCAAGGGGCATGAATTCACTGGACAGACATTCTAGTTATTGCATTTATTAATGGTTTCATAACTGAGTTTAAAATGTAAAATATATATAAACTGTACTGTATCACAATATATATCGATATACTAAAAAAAAAATATGTATAACATTTTACCCATATTGTCAAAATCTATGTGAAAATCTCAAAGTGCTTCTTTGCAAATTATGCATTAATTCACAGAAAGGATGGAGTATGTTTTTTTCACATTCCTCTCATATCAGCAGAAAGTTAAATATCTGTCCTCACAGCATCCATTTCTGTAGGTAAAAGGATATTATAGTAAGTAATTTAACTTATTTTAACATTATACAGGCAAATAAATACCTGCTATGGTTTAAATATATGTTCATTTTTGTTTTAGCACTGCTGATAATGTGAAAAACATGAATCTTCAGATACTGAGGCAAAATAAGACACTAAACAGGTGTCCATGCAAATATGCATACAGTAGATCCAGATGTGACCCCCCTTTGATTTTTCTGGGGACATAAGACTCACTTGATTCTCAGGTGGGATGAAAATAAGGGTTTCTGAAAATGTGAGGCCACGTGGTCCATGCAAGAACACCTGCTCAATTTTGACTTCCACGTTGCATGCTTTACAGATGTAAGTACAATCCATGGTTTTCCAGTGGTCTGCTAGAACAAGGGCAATGGTGTGGGAGCAGTGAGCCGTGGATCTCAAGAGAACAAATGAAGGACAGATATCTCTGCAATTCACATGTGTGCTGTGATCATCAGTATTTATCTGCATGGAAGAAAAATACAGACAGTTATTGAATATCATAATAAATTGATGTCAGTATGGCAACAATTTTTGAGTGCGTTATTGTAAAGTAAATTCAAATTTAATTTTGCATGTAATATGGTGAAGAAGACTCCTGTTCAAACCTTCTGCTGCTCACCTTTACTATAGATAGGGGACACTTGACCTCAGACAGAAAACATATCAACAACTGCTGAATTTTACATTTGCAGACATGTCTGCTTTGTTTCCCTAAATTTACAGCCTCTTTGACTCTTTGGAACAGGGTCACATAGCCATTAAGGAGCACACAGTTCAAAGTCACACCAGGAAAGAGAGCACAGTCTTTTTTTATCTTGTCCTGTGTGAAAATCCTCTCCATTTGAGGAGATCTAGAACATAAAAAAAACAAAACAAATATCAGTTCATGATTACATGATGTGGCAAATTATCACATATATAATTATGACACTATCATAGCATTTAATTACCATTATACATTGCATCAATCTCTCAACTCAGCATTTGTTGTAAATATAAGCTTAAATAGCTGCAATTTAAAAAAGCATAATTACATAATTAAAGGTTATTACTTTGCATATAATAACAGTGAAATTACTTCAAATTGTAAATGACCCATAAGCTCCTCTAGAGATTGTCTAATTGTCTTTTGAGGTGTCTCTAAATATGGTGTTTAGGTCCCCATAATTCAGACTGGTTCCCCACTGAGGAAGTCATTAAATTGCAAGCTAATTGCTGATGAATCTGTGGGAAACCACACTGGGGTATCCAGGTCCTTGACAAAATAAATAAATAAATAAAAGCAAGTTACTGAGAAAGAAACAAGTGGAAAAAATTGAGAAAACAGACAACACTGTAATTCACCAACAATTTACTCACCTCTCAACTGTCAGTGTCAGTTTTGTTTTGTCATAAACAAGGGCTCTTTTATGTGACGCATTGGAGCTGAAGCCCATTGTCTCTTCATCATGCCCATACTGACTGAGCTCAGTACACTGGTCCAGGCTGAGCCACAGTGTTAAGAAGACAAACGTGACTGTTGTCATCTCAGAGCCTCGCCTTTGGCACAGTCAGGATTCTTGCAAGGTTGTGTTTTATAGCTTCTTGTCTGCTACCCAGGTGTAGGAGGCAACTTTGTTGGCCATTCTCTAAGGTAAATGCACTTATTTGTTGTTTTTTTTTTTTTTTTTTGCATAAGAGCTCAAGGATGTCAGGCATGAAGAATAAATGTGACAGGAATACACCTGGGCTCCCAATAACAATTGATTGTTGAGTGTTTAATAAGAGTATTTCTATGAGTGCCTTTACATTTTTACAGCTGTTTCCAAAAACCAGCAAGTATTAAGTGTGCCCTAACACTGAATATATTTTAAAGCAATTACGTATTTAAATGTTATGTAAGCATTGCAGTATACTGTATATTTAAATGCATCAAATACAAAGCATATGTCACAGTTAATGGGACTGTTGTGGGTCAAGCTAATTGGTTATTGTTCTTATAGGACTGAAAAAAAAACACTGTTCTGTGCTCTTGGTTTGTGTTTATTGACAAAAAATTATCTTTAGTTATGGGAAGAGGGAGCGGACTGAACTGTGTACAGATTCTACTTTGTTCAGACTGTTGCTACCACATATCCAGGTACTGACTAGCTGTTTAGAGAGGTCAGGGCTGAAGCAGATTAATGGACCCATTTCACATCAGACGTTTTTACTTGTCCAAGCAGGAAAAGCCATTTGTTGCCTGTTTTCCCTAATCGGACCCTGTCTCCTGTTCCCTGCAGTCCCATCTGCTCTGTCTCCAGTCCCTGTCTTCTGTCCTACGTCTTGTCAGCCCTGCTTCCATGCCCTGGACCCCCGCTCTACCCAACTTTCACAGATTCTGCTCCAGACCTGCTCCCCTTGCCCCAGTCTGCCTCAACTCCTGGTTCCCAGCTTCTAGCCTCAGCCTCAGCCCCAGTTTCCCATCTACCAGCCCAAGCCCCAGCTTGTCTTACCATGACCCTGTCTCCTTGCCTCTGTGTGTCTGCACTAGGGTTCCCCTACTCCACCCCCACGTAACAGAACCGGCTTACCTAAATGGAATGCAACCATTATTAAAGATATTGACTCCAGCTTTACTTTCCTGCTTTGACAAGTCAAAATGTCTGCTGTGAAAAGGGTTTATTGGTGACCAGATTTTCAGTTTCAGCGATTATTCAGGAATAACTACACCTCAGCTTGAAATCATGCTTGCACCACCATCAGTTGTTGCATGTTATGCCCACAACCTATGAAGCACAGCCCTCCACAAAACACTATAGGCCTTTTTTATGAGGACATTTTGATATGTCACAGTTGGAAAACCATTGTTATAAATGATAAACTTAATGATTTGATTATGTCTTATAATGTGTTTTTACTGTTATTCTTTTAAACCTAGTTATTTATTGTTTTATCATTACTATATTGTGTATTTGTACTGAGTTTGGTATTATCATCATCAATAATATAATTAATTATTATGCAGACTTGAACCTTACTGAGGTTGGAGTTATGCTTTTTCTATCTGAAACTTAGTGTGATATTTATCTTAAAGTTGATCTGCAAGTTCTGCTCTATTTATGCATAGTATATACATACTTTAGATACATACTCTAGATATTTTTTTAATTTGCATGCACCAAGTTGGTAACATTCTTTTCTTACTCCTGCACAGCAGTTATTAGACATTTCTAATGTGGTTAAGCCTAAAAAAAATGTGTGTTATTTTTCTGATCCTGATAAAAACATGTAGTCCTCAAAAACATACAAGGCTAAATAATGTTTTTGTCTTGAAATATTTGTGCAGGGGGAAAAAAAGAGACTTTCAAAAAAATAAATAATTTTTTTGCCATATTGCCCAGCCCCACTTAGAGGACATGCAAAAATTCTGCTCACATTGAAACCCAGGGAGTCCACCAGAATGCTGTGTCCCTCACTGTCAGTCAGAGAGTGATCTGTGACCCAGGTGTCACTGCCAACCCAATGCAGTCCTGTAATGTTCTGTCTGTACAACTCAGTTTCCAGCACAGTAATTTCTCAGTGTGACATGAAGGCCACAGTGACTTTAGAGGTGGAACAATTAACAGTGTCAACTTCTTAAAGAGGACCTGCTTGATCAAATGCCTGGTAAAACTCTGTGCACACCCCCTCTTCTTGTAGTCATCCCGTTGATACCATAGTCGTTTTTTTTTTACTTATTACCCCCACCCAGGTCCAGCCGAAGTGCTTGATCAGTTTTGCCAGGCCTCTGCTCTGGTGAAGGTCACTGGGAATAGTTCTGAAGAAGGATAGAAACTCTGCCTATCTTTCACTCTTCACCTTTAAGTAAAAATTTGAAGGCATGACTTTTACTTTTGCAATATTTTTACTGTGCGGTATTAATAGTTTTACTTAAGAAAAAAGTTTTGAGTAATTCTTCTACCTGGGGCCCCTGCCATGGACCTGCTGCTTAAGGGTCTGAAGCCATGAGAAAGGTCCCTCAGAGAGTAAGACAAAAAGGGGTGTGGTGTTTACAGAAATCGGAATTTTTGCCATGGGCACAGTCTTGACATAAATATATTTTTCATTTTTATTATTCCTCATTTGGGGAATTGAGTCTGACACCATGATCACATCAAGGCAATTTCTTCAGGTCTTTTAGGTCAATTAGGTCAAAATATACAGTGAATCCCTACCATATAGTTTCGTCACCATGCCATTATCTTCATGAGCCAATAGAAATCAAACATGCAACAAATGTGGTGGCACATCAAGGATGATCTCAAGGATAATTAGATACTGCAAAGATACTGTAAGTTAAAATTAGGTGAAATTTACAAGAATTATTGTCACAGCAAAGACACTGTTTTTAACTTAAATCATCTTTATATGTGAATTCATTTCACTGCTGACACACAAGACTGTATAGAATGGAGATGTGTAATCTCATCTATTTACTTCCCTTGCATTCATAATTGTCATGCAGATGTGTTCTTAAATTAATTTAGTAATTTTGTTATCTGTTTTATGAGAATCCCATGTCTCTTCAATTAAAGATTATGTGCAGTGTGCAAATAACATATCACAACAATTTCACAAAAGTTGGTAGCTATTTAATTTAAATCTATTTAGCTTAAATCTGTATTTGTCCTCTTGATAAGGTTATATTTTCTGGCCCATTTATTTATTTGTCCATTTGTTACTAAGCAGGATGTCTCAATTTTGGCAGAAAGTTAAACTATGAGCCAAAGAACAACTGACTCCTTTCTGTTGTATTCTGGATCCATGTACAAATTCCAAAAATTTTCAAATGATTTCTGAACATTGTGAGTGGACATTTTTCACTATGTTGTCATGCAATACTAAAATGATTTGAATGAAAAAAAAGACAAGCATGTGTACTGTATCCTATGATTGTCTAATATTGTTTACATTTTGATGACAACCTAGATACAGACAAACATTTCTAAGCACTTTCTAATAATAACATTATAAACTTTGTGGAATTTGCAGCTTTTGCAGAGATGTTGCACGAGTAATCAGTATATTGTTATTATTATTAATTTGGGATTGTGTGAAAACACTAAAAATTGTGGACTCCTTATATGTTGTAGAGTCTCACAGTTCAGTCATATATTGGTTAGGTGATCACATTTTCACTGCATGACAAACAATAAAATAAGACACCTCATATTCATTAGTTTATAGTTGATCAACTGAAAAAATGTAATGAGGAGCAGAAATCACATCGACATTAACTGATGATTTATTTCATTTATATAACATCAGCACAAATGAGCTGTGGGATTGTACAACTTCTGTCAGCCATCTATTCCACAAAAAAGCAACTTTCAAATATAGCACTCAGCAATGTTGATTATTCAAAGTTTTCTTGTTGTTTGTAATGAAGGAAGAAACCAGGTTGAAATCGTAAAACAAAAAACATGAAAGTAGTGTTTCAAAGACAACTCTTAAAACATGGATCAAGACAAACCAAACATGTGATCACTGATCTAAACCTTTGTATGGAACCAACTATTTTCCAACATGAGAAAAGTATGTAATTTTGTATGATGTTGTTTTATATGTGATGTACTGTTTGTAAATTTTGCTAATTGTATTGTTTCTAATTGTTTGTATTGTTTTTTATATCTTCCTACCTGGAGTCTGCAGATGTAAATTAGTTATTTAGCTAAATCTGGCCCAACAGTTGTATTTAGCATAGCATGGCCCCTGTTAAATAAACTACTAAACTAAACTAAACTAAACTTAACTAAACTAAACTAAAGGTTTCTTATGTGGTGTCATGAAGGCCTAACATTTACCTGCACAGTCAGAATAAACTCTCAGTGGTTGGATATTGCTGCCTCTTGGACCAGGACACATTATGTAGTGTATTTGTAGGTGATATGAAAAGATTAGATTAATAAATTATGATATTGCAGCGTGTGGTATATGGAGCTAAGCCCTAACAGACAGCAACTGGATGATAATACATATTAAAGCAACTTTGGATAGGAAGTTTAGGGCCCTCACAGTCTCTCAGGACTCTCTGACTAAAGAGGAAGTAACCTATCCAATAACATGATCAGAAACTATGTTCATATTATACATTATTACATTCTTAATATGTTTTTAAGTTTTTTTATTATATTGTTCTAAAAGATTCAAGATACAACTTTTAATTTAGAGTACAGATAAGGCAAACAATGACATGGCACAGCACACCTGAGGTCAGAACTAAAAAAACAAAACAAGGAAGGAAGAGAGGGATCAAAACAAGCTCTTAATTGATTTAAAATATAACATTTACATGTTGTGACAAAGGTCTTAATTAATATGGACTGTATCTTTTCTGCTTGAGGCAACATGCCACCTGTTGTCCATGTTGTTGTGCATGAAGGATGAAGCAATCTGTTGCAATGTTTAATCTCTTGTGTCTGCGTTTTGGGGCCGTGCAGCAGCTTTCCCACTGGAGTCGAGCCACTGGGTAATAAAGTCCTGCTCACAACAGATGGGGACTTATTTATCTTCCACTGTTTTTCCCACTGTGTTGTTATTGTGTATGTGTACGTCTAACCTTTATTTCTGTTGTATTGCATCATTGTATATTTGAACTTACCGGGCTACTTTATTGAAACTTTATCAAAGCCATGTTGTAGTAAAGCTATCATATATTTTTTCAGTTGAAAGGTTCTTTCACAATTCTTCATAAACATTTGTTCAGAACTAAAGGTGATTATTTACTTGTATCTTATTCAAAACCACAGTCCCATACCTTTCTGGCCATTATTTACTCCCAACATGTTCTGCACCCTGTGAACCTGCTGCTTCGCTCTCTGCAGAAACATTTTCATCTTTCTCTACCTGGCCTCATCTGGAGATTTTGTACCTATATTTTGTGTGTACCTTGTATTTTTCTACATACAGCTGTAAGCAACACAAATTTCTCCTTGGAGATGATAAAGGATATCTTATCTTCACCCCATCTTGGCCTGTAAAGGTGGAACGACACCTTTCAGGACTGCAGTCTTTCTTTTGTTGTGATCATTTTTTTCCCCCATGTAGCTTGGTAATGGCACAGGGTGCGCAACACAAAAGAAATTGTCATGCAAAGAATATAAACTCCATGTAAATCAAAAACTCTAGGTACTCTCAAGTCAAGATGTATCAACACCTCTGTCCAGGGTCTTTACATTACCAAAACAACTCAACAAACAAAAGCAGCCTGTACCCTCCCACCCACCATATCCTATACACCTTAGCTTCAAAGTGAAAAAAACAAACAAACAAAAAAAACAAGCAGTCTTCTGATGACATGCTCTAAAAGGTCCTAGCTAGTGCCTCATCAGGCCTTAACTATAATTTTGTAAAAATATAAAATGATTGCAGTCTTTCTTTTTCTTCTGCTGTCAACTCTCTTCTGGAAATACCTAGCCTTTGTATTAATTTATCTCCCCTTCATATCAACTTTATCAAGAATTGTTGTATTTTTGACAGTTCAATTTATACGGGGCTACTGGCTTTTTCATATTTTCCGATTGCTTGTTTGGCACAGAAGTTGCCATATAATTTCAATGAAGCTAAATTCGTCACCTTCAGCATGTTGATATTCTGTGCAGTCTGGATCACCTTTATCCCAGCGTATGTCAGTTCAATTTAACAAATGAAATACTGATAAAAATGTACAACTGCAGTTCACTCCACTTACGGATGTTGACCATATACTTTCAAAGATACCTACTTGATGTGAGTAACTCAACTGAAGCCTCATAATAGCTTTTGAACTTTCAAATGCATTTTTGCACTGACTGGGGACTGTGGATTTTGTCTCCATCACTTACAGTGTAATCCCAGTAAGGGATCTCTTCATCGCTATATGGACAGGTGCAGTGATTACAGGGACCATTAAAATTCAATGTACATATGAGCATGTGAGTATTATAATAAAGGATAGGTTCATAAGATTTCATGTCTGTCCTAAAACAATAATCAGGTGCCCAAATGAACAGTGAAATAAATTTTGCTCCCTGGAATCATCCCTCCTGTTCATACTGGCCGTTATGAGATCCCCTAGCATAATACACTTACTATGTGAGTGATGGGGGAAAAAAATCCACAGCCCTCCATTCATGCAAAAATGTATTTAAATGTTTATTTGAAGCTAAAATGATACTTAAGTCGGCCAAACGAGTCAAATCAAGTCAATATCTTCCAAACTTTATGTCTTTTAGTGGCTAATTTCCTGTTTGTTATTATCCTTCCAGTAAGACACAAAAAGGGAATTTGTTACACTAAAAAGACTGTAACTGTGGAAGATATCCACTTGATTTGACTAACTCAGATGGCTGAAACATCTTTTATCTTAAGATAAACTTTTAAATACAATTTTGCTTAAAATGAGGACTGTGGATTTTGTGCCCCATCACCTACAGGGCATTACAGCAAGCAAAACCTGCTTCAGTGTTCATATGGGCACCTGACTATTGTGTTCATTAATTGATTGATTAATGGGAGAATAACCAATGATTTAAACTACATACTTTGTACTATTTGAGCCCTTTTCACAAGTGCGTTATATTTGTCTCTCTCTTGTATGTATCTCTTTTATCATATCTATTAAAAACTCATTAAAAGGTGGATGTATTTTAATCTGTATGTATGACTGAACTTTGACCGTAGGAGAGATATGAACATTATTAAAAATGATGTCTCTCACATTAAAAATGTATCATAGATGGTAATAAAACAGTAACTAAAACAGTTTACAATATCTTTGAATGACAACATTTATTTGTGACTCCAATCATGCCTGTATAGAATTTGCCACCTTGAAAACATGGTGGTACTACAGTACTACTATTAGTAAAGGCTAATAATCTAAATATATATTGTTGCTGTTGGTGCTGGTGATTTCAAAATGTCAGTTTCAGTGATAAGGACATTTGTTGAAGCGACAGGAGCTGTATATATGAACAATGCTTTCTGACCCCACCACAAAAAAACCAACAATCATCTGAATACAAATAAAGATTTATTCACTGAAACAAATTCATATGCATGAAGGAATACTATGCTACAAAAGGTTGGAGCACAGATTACATTTTGATTATAAGAAAAACCCTGCTGCAAAATAGAAAATATACATTACAGGTGTTTGGACAACAGTTAATAACGTATATCATTATTGGATGTCTTTCCCATTATGTGTTTCTTAGTATTCTGTTCAGGCCTAAACAAAATTATGAAACATTTTGGCAGAAAAATGCAGATCAGAAGTCCATAACTGGAGGCTAGAATGGCAAATATCTCCACAGCAACACTGAACTTCCCAGGAGAGCTGACATATGCTGGGATAAAGGTGATCCAGACTGCACAGAATATCAACATGCTGAAGGTGATGAATTTAGCTTCATTGAAATTATCCGGCAACTTTCGTGCCAAAAAAGCAATCACAAAACATAAAATAGCCAGTAGTCCTATATATCCCAGGACAGCCCAGAAACCCACCGCTGAGCCAAGGTGACATTCTAAGATGATTCTGTCATTGTAGAGCAACAAATTCTTGAAAGGAAAAGGAGGGTTGATTGTTAGCCAAAGTATGCAAATCAAAACTTGTATGAAAGTGAACACCAGAACACTGAGTCTCTGCTGTGTAGGCCCAAACCATTTCATCACATGAGTACCTGGAAGTGTAGCTTTAAAGGCCATTAACACCACTACTGTTTTCCCAAGAACACAAGAGATACACAACACAAAGGTGATGCCGAATGCTGTGTGGCGCAGCATGCAGGACCACTCAGAGGGCCGACCTATGAAGGTCATAGAACACAGGAAACACAGAGTCAAGGAGAAGAGCAGCAGGAAGCTCAGCTCAGAGTTGTTGGCTCGTACTAGCGGGGTTTCTCTGTGGCAGTAAAAGACTAATGTAGTGATCATAGTCAGAAAAACTCCCAGCAAGGAGAATATGGCTAACAGAGTTCCCAGGATTTCTTCATACGTCAAAAACTCTATTTCTTTGGGGATGCAGGCATCTCTGTGCTTGTTGGACCAGTACTCTGGCAGGCATTTCATACAGTGTATTGAATCTGCAAAATGATAAATAACAGAGAAGTGTGGAGTTAAAACCAATGTATGAATGTATGTAATTAGAAAACAACATTTCATGTTTTTAGTTCTTTTTTCTCATTTGTCATTATATGTAAGATGTTTAATTGCATTTCAAATAGCATATGTTTACTTACCTGTAAAATTACTGATCTCACCTGCTGGACACAGTATGCATTCATAACAGCATATTGGCCTTCCTTTCTGGAGGACCTTTCGAGTTCCTGGGCGACAGCTGTCACTGCAGACTGATGCAGGCACCTGCCACACACATGCAATTCATACCATATGTACAGTTAAATACACAAATGCAGGTCTGAACATCCGTATTAAGATTTCAGTAAATCAGTGAAATCACAGTTGAGAAGATTAAACCTCAGTCTTTGCTTTACCTCAGTCATCCCATTACCCCAGACAACTGGGATGTTATTCATGATAAACTGATGGCTCTCTGGCAGAGAAGCATCATAGATGCCAATTGTCACTCCTTCCATGGTTCCTTTGTTTGTCATTTGTAAATTTACTAGTTCATATCTTGCTGGTGAGTCTCCATTGCTGTCAAAATAAACTCTTTCCCCTTCCTGGGTGGTGAAATTCACAGTGCTGAGATATTGCAGGACCTAGGGAAAAGATTAAACATCAATTGAATGACATGTGCAGTTATCACACAACTGTACCACTCAACCGGTGGTTCCTCACCTGCCATGGCTGAATGTTTTTGGTATCAGCACAGCTCCAATTGGAAAAGGGCCCTTTTCCCTCTTCACATTTGAACAGGTTGTCAAGCGCATGGCCCACTGAGTATACTGACTTGTAGACATTATTAGTGAATCTCAGCTCAGACACATCAGTGAATTGTGATTCAACATTTTGCAAGCTCTCAAAGCCACTGCATGGCTTTCTTTGTGTGTTTGCAATTTGGTTCAAGGAGCAATCAAACGTGTTTTCCCAGAAATCTTTGACAAACTGACTGTCAGGGAACTGTGAAGGGTGGAGCTGCCTCAGGTGCTCCTCTAACCCAGGGATCTGAGCTCTGCTGACAGTAAAGCCTAGCGATCCCACCAGGATGCTGTGTCCCTCACTGTCAGTCAGAGAGTGATCTGTGATCCAGGCGTCACTGCCAACCATGTGCAGTCCTGTAATGTTCTGTCTGTACAACTCTCTTGCCAGCAACTTGATTTCTCGATGAGACATAAAAGCCATAATCACTTTAGAGGTGGCATGCTTAATGATCTCTATAATTCTCTGTAGACTATCAGGTGGATCTGATGATGAAAATGCCTCAGAATACTCAACGCATACTCCATATTCTTGTGCGGCTTGGATAAATGCAGTTATGCCATTGAAACCATATTCGTTATCCACAGCTATAGCTCCTATCCAGGTCCAACCAAGGTGCTTGACTAGCTTTGCCAGGGCTCTGCTCTGGTAGAAGTCACTGGGAATAGTTCTGAAAAAAGTCGGATACTCTTTTCTGTTGCTCAGACAGGCACAAGTGGCAAAATGGCTGATCTGTAATAAAAGAGACAAGCATATATATACATATTGCACAGTCTCTAGTTAGCATCATGTGGTAGTTATATTTTTGCAAAATATAGCAAAAACTGTGACATCCAGCAACATTTTACACTTTTTTTGCACTGACTTACCACAGGTATGTGAAAACTTCCAACAACTGGTGCAAATGCAATAGTTGGTCTTGATCCTGAATGTCCCAAGATAGCTTGCACTGTCTCACTTTCAGTGCAGTTGTCGTCACTGATTTCTCTCTTTAGTCCACTCACCAGTGCTAGTGCAGCTCTCTGTATGTCCATTGTTCCACAGGCATCATAGATCTTGTAGCCAAGTTTGACATTAGATAGCATGTCAGGATTCTCGTTGATCTCATTTATAGCAAATATCATTGCTTGAGCAAATTTGAATTCTCTAAAATTGAAGCTGGGATGGTGAAAGATACAAAAATCATATACCTTCATTCAGGTTATGTGTCAAATCCAAACAATTTATGCATAATTATTAAAAATAGATTAAGTATATGTAAGTCTAAATTATAAGTAATACATACTTCTTACACTTTCGTAGTTCTGGGATTGTCTGAAATGTGTTAACTACATAATCCTGCCCTGTGCGGAATGAAAAAATGCCACCGAGAACAAGGTCGCCATGCTGGGCCAGTTCAGGTGGGTGTGCTGAGCCTTGCAGCTTGCACACAGACTCTCCCTTCCCCATTAGCAGAACAAAGAGGAGCAGCCAGAACAATGACATACTCTACCTCTGCTCTGCAGGCCAGGCCAACTATCTCTGCAACTCATGGCAGGGCTTTATACAC
Organism: Thunnus albacares; assembly: GCF_914725855.1. Classification (NCBI taxonomy): domain Eukaryota; kingdom Metazoa; phylum Chordata; class Actinopteri; order Scombriformes; family Scombridae; genus Thunnus; species Thunnus albacares. The sequence continues at coordinate 14,099,353 of NC_058111.1, forward strand.
CATCAACAACAAGGGTGAAGTTGTCATGGTTGAGCTAAAGCCTCAGGAGACCAGAGGAAACCAAACAAGTTAGGCCAAAGATGTTTTTGTCTGTCAAAATGTAGATTTTATTCTTTAATAACGATTCTACAAAGAGCACTAAATGAGAAATCAGAAAGGAAAAGTTGAGAAAAGGCTTTCCATATCTATTTCTTCATCATGTGCCTTTTTTTAAAAAATGTAATTACATTGTATAATGCTTTTATTTCCATGTACTATGTCACAAATGATATACAGCAAAAATGATACGAAAATGATACACTACTGTACTCTACTTCTGTAGTATTGTACTACTGAGGTACAACGAAGATAGAGCTCTAAATAATTGTCTGAATGACAAATTATTATGTAAAAATAAAGAAATAGAAAGATAGAAATATGTGTATGCGACCATATTATATTCAGTCTTTAGAATGATTTTGGTGCACCTTTACCCATCATATTCTTTTTTGTGTTCTTCTCTGGTTTCAGTAAAATTATGTAACATTTTGGGATAAATATACAAATGAGCAATCCAAAACTGGAGGCCAGTATAGCAAATATCTCCACAGCAACACTGAACTTCCCAGGAGAGCTGACATAAGCTGGGATGAAGGTGATCCAGACCGCACAAAATATCAGCATGCTGAAAGTGATATATTTGGCCTCGTTAAAATTATCAGGTAGTTTCCGTGCCAGAAAAGCAAGAAAGAAACATAACATGGCCAGAAGTCCTATATAGCCGATCACAGACCAAAAGCCTACAGCTGAACCCAGAGCACACTCTAAGATGATTTTATCTTTAAATTCTTTAAAATTCTTAAAAGGAAAAGGAGGAGAAATTGTTAACCAGAGGATACATATGACAACCTGTATGAGAGTGAAAGCCAGAACACTGAGTCTCTGCTGTACAGGCCCAAACCATTTCATAATATTACTGCCAGGGAGCGTAGCCCTGAAGGCCATTAACACTACCATTGTTTTCCCAAGAACACAAGAGATGCAGAGCACAAAGGTGATGCCGAACGCTGTGTGGCGCAGCATGCAGGACCACTCAGACGGCTGACCTATGAAGGTCAGAGAACACAGGAAACACAGAGTCAAGGAGAAGAGCAGCAGGAAGCTCAGCTCAGAGTTGTTGGCTCTGACAATGGGAGTTTTCCTGTATCTGAAGAAAATGAACGCCACAGCAGCAGTCATGCATGTTCCAAATAAGGACGCCGCAGTGAGCAGCGCTCCCATAATCTCTTCATATGACAGAAACTCTGCGTCTTTCCTCACACAGGCATCTCTTATCTCATTTGACCAGAATTCAGGGTGACAACGCACACAGGTGATAGAATCTGAAAATGAATATTGAAGCAGGTGTTACACTCGCAGTCTTTTTATCTATGTTTCTATGTTGCCTCTACTCTGCTCATACAAGACAGATGCTACATGATTAACAGAAAATACATGCACTTATGACAGCTACATGGCATAATAAAGAATCCTCCAGTCATTAAAGAATATTAACTTGGTTAAATTATCAGAATTATTATTTTTGTGGGTGTTTTGTTTTCTTGTATTTTGCCTTCTTGATAGTGTGTTTTTTTCATATAAGCACCACAAACAGAATTCTGTTCACCTTTGATTCCAATTTTAGCTCCAATTATATTAAAAGCCTGGCAGGTCAAACTGAAACTAATTTGGTGAAGTGACCCTTCCATAATCATTATATTGATTTTTTGAATAGCACCATTGCAATGTTAATCTAAGAAAGCGATTTATAATTTATCAATTAAAATTGATTTGATTATAATCAACCAATTAGAGGTAGATAATTCTTTTGATTGTTAGTTAAGCACATATTCTTAATGCTACTTTGTGTAGGATTTGAAAATATCTTCTAAAACACACCACAGCTGACAATGCACACAAACAATGACAATGGTGGAAAATACAGAAACGAATAAAGTACTAACTTGAATAACTTGAATTATCACATTTTTTATACAAACAAAAACACATGCCATCAAAATGTTTTTAAATACACAAGAATCACATAAATTCTACACACGGGGGCTTTAACTTTGATTTTTATTTCTTAGACTGTGCCTAATTTATGAAGATCATATAGTAAGACTGCTATATTAATATTTATTATATATTTGATATGTTTCATGCATTTATGTTGGTTTGACATAATTTTAATAAAAAAGACAACATAATGACTACATGACCCCCCATGAACTCCTCCATCTTTTTAAAACAGAATACAAAAGAATGCCATTTCTTAAAATTGGCACATGAACATGAAAATCAAAAAATAATCTGATTTATGGCCAACATCAATTTCTAAAAAAGTCTGCTTTATTTATATTACTAGAGTACCTGTACTGTTGCTGAATTCTCCCTCTGCACACCTTATACAGTCATAGCAGCAGACAGGCTTTCCTTTCTGGAGAACTTTGCGTGTTCCTGGGGGACACTTCTCACTGCAAACTGACAAAGGCACCTGCATGAACAAAAAGCAATGCTGTGTTATAAAGCCACAATTATTAATGCTAAACCTAACATTATACAGTGTTAAAGAAATCACATGGCTGCTCACCTGGTATGAGTTCTTTGCCCAAATTAAAGACTTATTTTCCAGATTTAACTGTTTGACTGCAGGTAAAGATGCATCATGAAGACCAACTGTCACAAAGTCCACAAGGCCATTTTCTGTTGGTTGCCAGTTTATAATTTCATACTTTGCCGCTGGGTCTCCATTCTCATTGAAGTAAACCTCATCTCCTTCCTTAGTTTTGAATTCAATCTTTCTTATGTGCTGTAAAATCTAAGGAGATATGCATTCATGTAGTTCATAGTTAATTTCTTGATCATGTGACTTAATGTGAAAACTATAATTTGAGTCTTTGATGCTGTATTCACCTTTAATGGATCTAGCTGCACCTTGTCATCACATGTTTTGTTACAGCCAAGAACACTATGGAGTGCATGAGCCACAGAATACACTCCTTTATAGACGTTGTTAAAAATAGGCATAAGTGACATATCAGTGAAACTGTTGTGCACTCCAGTCAGATCTTCATTTCCAGTACATTCTCTCTGATTATCTGTTGATGACTTTGTCTGTTTGAACTCACAGCTAAATAACGTCTCCCAGAACTCTGTAAACATTTCATTACTAGATGTATTGAGTGGCTTCACATCCAACATGAACTCTTTCATGCCGCTGACTTGTGCTTTAGGGATGGACAGGCCTATGGCACCATCCAGAATGTGATGCCTATCCATAGCTGCTGTTTGGGAATCAAAGATCCAGCCCTCTGTACCAACCCACTGGTACCCAGTCAAGTTATGGTAGGACAATTCATGTATCAGTACATCCATATCCATGTGAGAGAGAAAAGCAACAATCACCTTGGAAGTGGAGGCCTTGATAATGTTAATTATTCTTTGTATTTTGTCTGGTGGATCTGTTCTAAAGAAGGATACAGAGTACTCCAGACAGATGCCCAGCTGCTGGGCAGTTTCTGTGAAAGTGGCCATGCCATTATTGCCATAATCATCATTTGTTCTAATTGCTCCTACCCAAGTCCAACCAAAGTGCTTGACCAGCTGGGCCAGGGCTCTGCTCTGGTAGTAATCACTGGGTATTGTTCTTAGGAAAGATGGGTACTTGACTTTATCACTGAGACAAGCACAGGTGGCAAAATGACTGATCTAGAGGGAAGAAAGAAATCATTCTTTCAAGTTCCAAGATACAGATTTAAAATATAAAATGTTTACACATGCACCACAAACAACATTTTCTCTGTGTAGGGAAAAATATGATTTTCATTTTTTCCAGTCCTACCTACCAGTGGGATATAAAAGGGTCCGATGACAGTGGCTATAGCCATGCAAGGAGATGAAGAGGTCTCTCCCATAATGGCCTGCACTTGGGCAGGTCTGGTACAAGGTGCCTCTGAGAGTACAGATGCATCTCCGTTACCATTAGCCAAGGCCAGTGCAACCCTCACCCCTCTAGCAATTGAGCCACAGGCATCATAGATCTTATAGCCCAGCGAGATGCCAGGCAAAAGGTCTGTGTTGTTGTTAATTTCTTCTATGGCAAAGAGCATAGCCTGAGTGAACTGGAATCCTCTGAAATTCAAACTTTACAGAGATGGTTATAAATAGTTGTCATTATAACAAGTGTGTGCACGAAATTGAAACAACAGCTTAGTAGATGAAAGCATTTGACAGTGTTAATCAACAAAGAATATGAGATGATAACAATTTTGTTTTTGTATCCTTTTAGATATTTTAAATCTACTCATGCCAAACACATTTCTATGGCATTATATACCTGGTGCACTGCAGTGGCAGTGGTTTGTGCATGTAGGTATTCTGTCTGTCTTTCCAACTGCTGTGGAAAGAAAAGATTCCCCCCAACATAATGTCTCCATCCTTAGACAGCTGGGGCTCCTCAGGATCTCCTCTGTGCCTGCAAACTGGCTCCTCAGCTTGAGAGAAAGACACCACCAACAACAGCTGTAAGAGTGCCCAACCCTGCTCTGGCCACCTCTGTGTAGAAGTCATTCTGTAAACCACTGAGTGACATCACATGTACCTTAATGTAAGTCAAAATCTTGCACTGGTATTTATACATTTTAGAGAGGCATAAAAAATAATAATAGACCTGTGATGTGTCGTCTCCATGGACCTACAGGGTGGGGCGGGAGGTACACAAATGGAAAAAGGGTTTTGGGCAGTGGCCTATTTTGAATATCTTTACTTTATATGTTATCAGACTAGGATATTCAGTTGTATTGTACAAAACATTTCCTTTTTTAACAGTAACATTTGTGCAATGCCTTTTATGGTAACACTTTACAATAAGGTTCACCAAATTTTGGGTAGTTACCAAGGAACAAATGAGGAACTAACTGCTAGTAAACCATTAGTTAATGGGCAGTTCTTGAGTAACTCCTAATCAAAACTTCATAGAGTAGCTAATCATTAGTTAATGATTAGTTAATTGAGAAACCAGTGAAGAATGAATCAGGAACAACCTGATAATTGATTAATCGTTGACAAGAACTTCCCTTTTTGTGCCCCCCTCTAGTAAAGTGTCAGATAATACTGAGAAGTTATGAAGTTATTCCTCATTACTTCAAGCCATTGCTTACCCCCAATGTAAAGTATCAAAACTAACAAGTAACTACTGTTTTTTACATTAAATGCAAAGCTTACTTGTAGGCATGTTATGATATATTGATACGTATATTTCTTATTTAGTTTATTTAGTTAAGAACATTCAATAAATCTTTTCTCCATTAGTGAAACCATAGGCAGCTGCGGGTCCTTCAGTCAGTCCTCCCACCTTGATTTCACCAACTTTCTTAAGCAGCATCAGCTCTTCAACATTGAAGCAATGGTAGTCTCTTGCAACTGGAAAATGTAATTTTACCTAACATGATTGATTGATATGATAGATTTTACTCTTTATTAACAATTCTACAAAGTGCACTAAATGAAAAATCTGAAAAGAAAAGATGAGAAAAGGCTTTCCATTTCTATTTCTTCATCATGTGCAATTATTTTTTATTTAATTACATTTTATATATTTCCATATGATATGTCACAAGTTATGTAATTATATACAGCAGACTACTCTACTTTACTTTACTTCTGTAGTATTGTATGACTGCAGTACAATAAAAACAGAGGTCTACTTGTCTGAATAACAAATTATGTAAAAAAAAATATATAGCAACACTGGAATTATGTGTATGTCATTATATTATATTCAGTCTTCAGAATGATTTTGGTACACCTTTACCCATCATATTCTTCTTTGTATTCTTCTCTGGTTTCAATAAAATTATGTAACATTTTGGAATAAATATACAAATGAGCAATCCAAAACTGGAGGCCAGAATAGCAAATATCTCCACAGCAACACTGAACTTCCCAGGAGAGCTGACATAAGCTGGGATGAAGGTGATCCAGACCGCACAAAATATCAGCATGCTGAAAGTGATAAATTTGGCTTCGTTAAAATTATCAGGTAGTTTCCGTGCCAGAAAAGCAAGAATGAAACATAACATGGCCAGAAGTCCTATATAGCCGATCACAGACCAAAAGCCCACAGCTGAACCCAGAGCACACTCTAAGATGATTTTATCTTTAAATTCTTTAAAATTCTTAAAAGGAAAAGGAGGAGAAATTGTTAACCAGAGGATACATATGACAACCTGTATGAGAGTAAAAGCCAGAACACTGAGTCTCTGCTGTACAGGCCCAAACCATTTCATCATATTACTGCCAGGGAGCGTAGCCCTGAAGGCCATTAACACTACTATCGTTTTCCCAAGAACACAAGAGATGCAGAGCACAAAGGTGATGCCGAACGCTGTGTGGCGCAGCATGCAGGACCACTCAGACGGCTGACCTATGAAGGTCAGAGAACACAGGAAACACAGAGTCAAGGAGAAGAGCAGCAGGAAGCTCAGCTCAGAGTTGTTGGCTCTGACAATGGGAGTTTTCCTGTATCTGAAGAAAATGAACGCCACAGCAGCAGTCATGCATGTTCCAAATAAGGACGCCGCAGTGAGCAGCGCTCCCATAATCTCTTCATATGACAGAAACTCTGCGTCTTTCTTTACACAGGCATCTCTTCTCTCATTTGACCAGAATTCAGGGTGACAACGCACACAGGTGATAGAATCTGAAAATGAATATTGAAGCAGGTGTTACACTTGCAGTAATAAAGAATCCTACAGTCCTCAAAAATATTTACTTAGTTAAATTATCAAAAGTATTATATATTTGTTTGTTTGCTCTTTGTATTCTACTTTCTTGATATATACTATATCTCGTGTTTTTTTCATATCATCAGTGATTTGAGCACCACAAGCAGATTTGCTTTCACCTACATTTATTAGAGCTTTAGCTCCAATTATATTAAAAGCCTGGCAGGTCAAACTGAAACAAATTTGGGTGAAGTGACCCTTTCATAGTCATCATATTGATTTTTTGAGTAGCACCATTACAATGTTAATTTAAGAAAGTGCTTTATAATGAATGAATTAAAATTGATTTGATTATTATCAACCAGTTAGAAGTAGATAATTCTTTACGTTGTTAGTTAAACACATACTCTTAATTCTCCTTTGTGTAGGATTTGACAGTATCTTCTAACGCACACCACAGCTGACAATGCACACAAACAATGACAATGGCTGAAAATAAAAAATATACAATTTGGATTATCACATTTGTCTACAACATGACACACATGAATCACAAGAATCACATGAATTCTACACACGGGGGCTTTAACTTTGATTTTTATTTCTTAGACTGTGCCTAATTTATGAAGATCATATAGTAAGACTGCTATATTAATATTTATTATATATTTGATATGTTTCATGCATTTATGTTGGTTTGACATAATTTTAATAAAAAAGACAACATAATGATTACATAACCTCCCATGAACTCAGAATACAAAAAACAGAATACAAAAGAATTTCTTAAAACTGGCACATGAACATGAAAATCAAAAAATAATCTGATTCATGGCCAACATCAATTTCTAAAAAAGTCTGCTTTATTTATATTACTAGAGTACCTGTACTGTTGCTGAATTCTCCCTCTGCACACCTTATACAGTCATAGCAGCAGACAGGCTTTCCTTTCTGGAGAACTTTGCGTGTTCCTGGGGGACACTTCTCACTGCAAACTGACAAAGGCACCTGCATGAACAAAAAGCAATGCTGTGTTTCAAAGCCACAACTATTAATGCTAAATATAACATTATACAGTGTTAAAGAAATCACATGGCTGCTCACCTGGTATGAGTTCTTTGCCCAAATTAAAGACTTATTTTCCAGATTTAACTGTTTGTCTGCAGGTAAAGATGCATCATGAAGACCAACTGTCACAAAGTCCACAAAGCCATTTTCTGTTGGCTGCCAGTTTATAATTTCATACTTTGCCGCTGGGTCTCCATTCTCATTGAAGTAAACCTCATCTCCTTCCTTAGTTTTGAATTCAATCTTTCTTATGTGCTGTAAAATCTAAGGAGATATGCATTCATGTAGTTCATAGTTAATTTCTTGATCATGTGACTTAATGTAAAAACTATAATTTGAGTCTTTGATGCTGTATTCACCTTTAATGGATCTAGTTGCACCTTGTCATCACATGTTTTGTTACAGCCAAGAACACTATGAAGTGCATGAGCCACAGCATACACTCCTTTATAGACATTGTTAAAAATAGGCATAAGTGACATATCAGTGAAACTGTTGTGCACTCCAGTCAGATCTTCATTTCCAGTACATTCTCTCTGATTATCTGTTGATGACTTTGTCTGCTTGAACTTACAGTTAAATAATGTCTCCCAGAACTCTGTAAACATTTCATTACTAGATGTATTAAATGGCTTCACATCCAACATGAACTCTTTCATGCCGCTGACTTGTGCTTTAGGGATGGACAGGCCTATGGCACCATCCAGAATGTGATGCCTATCCATAGCTGCTGTTTGGGAATCAAAGATCCAGCTCTCGCTGCCAACCCACTGGTACCCAGTCAAGTTATGGTAAGACAATTCATGTATCAGTACATCCATATCCATGTGAGAGAGAAAAGCGACAATCACCTTGGAAGTGGAGGCCTTGATAATGTTAATTATCTTTTGTATTTTGTCTGGTGGATCTGTTCTAAAAAAGGATACAGAGTACTCCAGACAGATGCCCAGCTGCTGGGCAGTTTCTGTGAAAGTGGCCATGCCATTATTGCCATAATCATCATTTGTTCTAATTGCTCCTACCCAAGTCCAACCAAAGTGCTTGACCAGCTGGGCCAGGGCTCTGCTCTGGTAGTAATCACTGGGTATTGTTCTTAGGAAAGATGGGTACTTGACTTTATCACTGAGACAAGCACAGGTGGCAAAGTGACTGATCTAGAGGAAAGAAAGAAATCATTCTTTCAAGTTCCAATATACAGATTTAAAATATAAAACATTTACACACTGCAGTGCAGTTCTTTTTCTATGTGCAGCACAAATATGATTTTCATTTTTTCCAGTCCTACCCACCAGTGGGATATAAAACGGTCCGATGACAGTGGCTATAGCCATGCAAGGAGATGAAGAGGTCTCTCCCATAATGGCCTGCACTTGGGCAGGTCTGGTACAAGGTGCCTCTGAGAGTACAGATGTATCTCTGTTACCATTAGCCAAGGCCAGTGCAACCCTCACCCCTCTAGCAATTGAGCCACAGGTATCATAGATCTTATAGCCCAGTGAGATGCCAGGCAAAAGGTCTGTGTTGTTGTTAATCTCTTCTATAGCAAAGAGCATAGCCTGAGTGAACTGGAATCCTCTGAAATTCAAACTTTACAGAGATGGTTATAAATAGTTGTCATTATAACAAGTGTGTGCACGAAATTGAAACAACAGCTTAGTAGATGAAAGCATTTGACAGTGTTAATACAGCAAAGAATATTAGTTGATAACAATTTTGTTTTTGTATCCTCTTAGATATTTTAAATCTACTCATGCCAAACACATTTATATGGTGTTATTTACCTGGTGCACTGCAGTGGCAGTGGTTTGTGCATGTAGGTATCCTGTCTGTCTTTCCAACTGCTGTGGAAAGAAAAGATTCCCCCCAACATAATGTCTCCATCCTTAGACAGCTGGGGCTTCTCAGGATCTCCTCTGTGCCTGCAAACCAGCTCCTCAGCCTGAGAGAAAGACACCACCAACAACAGCTGTAAAAGTGCCCAACACTGCTCTGGCCACCTCTGTCTGCTGTGTGTCATTCCGTAAACCACTGGATGGCATCAAATGTAACTTAATGTAAATCAAAATCTTGCACTGGTATTTATACATTTTAGAGAGGCATAAAAAAAAAATAATAGACCTGTGATGTTTCATCTCCATGGACTTACGAGGTGGGGCACATGGAGGGAGGTACACAAATGATAAAAGGTTAGTAGGCTGTAGCCTATTTTGAATATCATTACTTTATCAGAAAAAAATATTCAATTGTTCTGTACAAAACATTTCCTTTTTCAACAATAACATTTTTTCAATGCAATTTGTACTTGAATTTACACTGAATTCATTTTCTCGAAAAATTATGCAGGATAAACATGATGCAAACAGGTTTGTTGAACCTGAATTGGCTACTTGGGGGCAGCACAATGAGCTGTATACATAAAGATGTTGTTGTTACCAAAAAGTAGCTTATTTAAGCATCAAGCAGAGACAGACCAACTTTAGCATTCATTTGGCGTTTTGTTTGTATCCACCTGATGAATTTAAGTCTAAAATTCACTCTCCTTTTACATCTGTTTTGGTCTCAACTAACTCCAGAGGGAAATGTCTGTTTTTTAAGCTGCTAACTGCTCCACTATGTTCACCTACTTGTTGCTAAAATTGTCTGTCTAACATTTGTTAGCTAGGTTAGATATATATATATATACTTTTTAAAAAAAATGAAAACAGCTGCCCACTGCTGCTGAGAACAAGTGAGACTGAATCAAAGAATCAAAACAGTAAAGCTGCAGCAATAATGAGGTAAAAGAAAAAAGCTCCAAACATGTTACTGTATAAGGAAAGAGAAGTCTCGAATATTGAAATAGGCCATGAGGCAGTTGGAACTTTTAAAACCCTCAATTCAGATCCAGCCATCCACTTGGTATTCACAATGAGCACCTCTTCACTTCACTTCACTTGTAGCACTTCTTTGTGTTTTATTTTATGGACATCAGGTTATACACAGGTTAGCCAATGCTCATCTTTTTTGCCTTAAATAAAGGGAAAAGATGAATATGCTTTGCATACCTTCTGGTAAAAAAAAGAGATTAAGACCTCTCCCTCCTTATTTGTCTATTCCCTACAGGACAATTTCATAATTATTTTATAACCCTAATCCTGCACACAGTAGAAGTGCCTTTTTTTTCTTTTTATTCTCACACCACTTTCTAGTGGGCCTTGTGTGGCTCTACTGTTGCTACAGACAAATCAGTATTCAGATGGGTCTCTTGGGCTCTGTGTATCAAATAAGTATGGCTTTTAAATAGTAGTGAGTAGCTTTTAAATCATCAGATGTAGTTATAAAATCGTAAAAGCATTGATAAAATTCCCCCAAAACAATACTTTATTTCCCACACTACTGGCTGATTTCAGGTGCTCATTAGTGAGGTGACACTGAAACTGAACTATCTGACACCAGTCTCCGGTTGTGAATGTTTACAGCATTCAGAAGAGGTTTTAAATTATAGTCTTTTTCAAGAGGTTTTCAAGCCTCAGTGTAGTTCATATTATAACTGAATAGTATAGAGAGGCCCAACTACCATGACCTACAGACGCTGTGCAGTGTGTTGTACTGTTGTTTTCAGCAAAGGTGGTCAAGTCAAGTCAATTTTATTTATATAACCCAATATCACAAATCAGAAATTTGCCTCAGGGGGCTTTATAATCTGTACAGCAATACAACCTCCTTTATCCTCAGACCCTTGATTTAAATGAGGGGAAAAAAGAGGTGTACAGAATAGAACACAAATTACAGAATATAGCATTGAACAGGATAACAAAATTAAATAAATTTTGAATGGATTTACAATATAAATGAAGAATGTGATGAAAAGGACACCAAGCAGCTTCCAGGTGCCACCAGAACAGAGCAGGACTGGAGCAACGTGACCTCCATCAACATGCAGACCTGGCAGGAGGACAGACTACACATGCACACAGGGAAGACTCACATCACATCATTCACATACATGGGAGAAGATACAAGAAAAGACATTATTCACACAGGAGAGAGAGAAGGATAAGGACATTATTCAGAGAGAGAGACATGTGTGAGGCTGAACTCCTGCGGGACAGGAGGACAAAATAGGGAGACAAAGGGAGAGAAGAGAGAGGGGCACACAGTTCGGACCCTCATGTGCTTGTGAAACAAACAAACAGAAGGTTAGAGAGATGTAATGGTTATCAGAACAGTTGCAATAATCAATAATCTCATTGGTAGGACGGCGTTTAGTAAATTAATCGAGACAGAAACCAATCCACCGTACAGTGCAAAGTCATGCATTCAATTAAAGGCAGCTAATTGTAGATTAAGGCAAAATGATGAGTTTTAAGTTTAGATTCAGTTAAGGACTCAACAGACTTGGACGTCTGACGTCAGCAAGGAGGTTATTCCATAAGAATAGGGTCTGATAGGAAAAGGCCCTGCCATCCGCTGACTTATTTTTAACTTTAGGTAAACACAGGAGCCCTGCATGTTGAGAGCAGAGAGCCTGAGATAGAATATAAGGTTTAAGTAGATGAGACAGGTATGATGGGGCCCATTTAAGATTTTATAAGTCAGCAGAAACATCTTAACCTTAACACCTTTTGAACCATCTGAAGACTTTTAGTACTAGCATGTGGCAGACCTGAAAACAGAACATTACAGTAACCAATTGTGGATGAAACAAATGCATGATTTACGGTCTCTGTGTCAGCCATGAACAGGGAAGACCGAATTATAGCTATGTTACGTAAGTAGAAAAAGACAGTCTTGGTGATTTCTTTAATGTACTTATCAAAGGAGAGGCTGGGATCAAACATAACACCAAGATTCTTTTTGTTTGTGAAACCACACAGTTGTCGAGTGTTGCTGTTACTTGATCAAACTGGTTTCTGTGTCTAGCAGGGCCAACAACCAGCATTTCAGTTTTATCTGAATTTAGAAACAGGAAATTTAGTGACACCCAATTTTTCACAGCAGCTAAGCAGGCCCTGTAATTTGTGTATGATCATCAGCCCTTATACGCACATGCAGCTGAATACCATCCTCAGAGCAATGGAAATTTATTGAATGACAACCTATAATCTGGCCATGAGGCAAAATAAAAAGAGAGAAAAGCAGAGGGCCAAGAACCGAGCCCTGATGTACTTCATATTTAACATCACATCATTTACATGTAGTATTATTATTATAGCAGACACACTGTGTTCTTTCAGATAAGTAGGATTTAAGCCAAGAGAGGGCTAGGCCAGATACACCAAAAATATTTATTAGGGGCTAGTTTATGTGAGGTCCAATTAGGGATTTGTGCTTTCTTGATACCTTAAATCATGAAATCACTTGATTTGACTGATGCATTGTGAAATGATAACACTCGTGTACTACATAACAATTTTGTGTCTTTATATGATTTAGTAGAGTATATATGTACAGTTTTGTAATGTACTGTGAGGGTACTAAAGAGTTAATAGACATTTTCAAAACAACACAAAAAAGAGTGCACATCTTATGTAATATTTGAATTTTATTTCAGTTTTATTAATACATATTGTATAAATGCAAAGATATATTCTTTTAAAGATTAAATAACAATTTGTATAGAAAGCACAGCTGCAGTTTTTGTTTGTGCTCATGTTTTTATTTAGTTTATGAAATACATTTTCAAGTCATCTGAGTTGTTGATATGCAGACAGCATAGGGAGATTTATGTATTTTCCATTCAAGTTGGAGATCATTCTTTTTCTGTCAAATAAATTGGTGTAGTTACAGCATGATCATACTTTAAGTATTGAAGTATAAACTAATTAAAGTCATAGAATATGTATAATTACATTAAATACAAAATATATTACTGTGATTTAACTAATTGCTCAAAGGGCTCTCTGAGTCGCTTTACCCATCAAATGTTTCTTTGTGTTGTTCTCAGGTTTCAATAAAATTATATAGCACTTCGGCAAAAAAATACAAAATAACATTCCATAACTTGAAGCCAGAATAGCAAATATCTCCACAGCTACGGTGAACTTCCCAGGAGAGCTGACATAAGCTGGGATAAATGTGATCCAGACTGCACAGAATATCAGCATGCTGAAGGTGATGAATTTAGCTTCATTGAAATTATCAGGTAACTTTCGGGCCAAAAAAGCAAGAATAAAACATAAGATGGCTAAGAGTCCTATGTATCCTAACACAGCCCAGAAACCTACTGGTGATCCCAGGGCACATTCGAGAATAATCTTCTCCTTATAGTGTTTCATGTTTTTAAAAGGAAAGGGAGGGTTGATTGTCAACCAAAGTATGCAAATTAAAACCTGTATAAGAGTAAACGCCAGAACACTGAGTCTCTGCTGTGCAGGCCCAAACCATTTTATCATATTACTAGCTGGAAGTGTGGCTTTAAAGGCCATCAACACTACTATAGTTTTTCCAAGAACACATGAGATACAGAGCACAAAGGTGATGCCGAATGCTGTGTGGCGCAGCATGCAGGACCATACAGAGGGCCGGCCTATAAAGGTCAGAGAACATAGGAAACACAGAGTCAAGGAGAAGAGCAGCAGGAAGCTCAGCTCAGAGTTGTTGGCTCTGACTATGGGAGTTTGCCGGTAATGGAAAAATATCAGGGCTATAGTCACCGCCAGGCAGGCCCCAAAAACAGAAAAGGTGACCAACAGTATACCCATCAGTTCTCTGAAGGTGAGAAACTCAATAGCTTTCAAGTCACAGTTATTCCTCTCTTCATTGGACTTGTATTCAGGAGGGCATTTGTCACATTTCACTGCATCTGAAAGCATAAATATGTTTAGGCTGTACAGCACACACATCTTCAGATACACCAGTAAAGTGCTGGCCGTGATTTTGCCCAACAGAAACATGATGAGTGCTAGAGTAAAGGCTAGGAACCCTGCTGTCTCACTTGTACTGTTGCTGAACTCCCCATCAGCACAGGTGATGCAATCAAAACAGCAGATAGGCTTGCCCTTAACAAAAGCCCGACGGGTCCCCGGCAAACAGCTCTCACTGCAAACAGACCTCGGCACCTGCATCACAGTGATAAATTCATTCATAATAATTTCCAGACACGTGCATAATAATACTAATAATAATGCATTAGGAAATGTATTCATTACTTTTTGAAATCTTTACTTAAAAATCAAGATTAGAATTAAAAATGTTCAATCACTAACAGCTTATTATTGCCTGCTGAGAATATCTACATTGACTTACTTTTGGATTCTCGCCTGCCCAGATGGCTTCCACACCTGCTTTCATCTCAAACTGCTGACCCTCAGGCCGGGACGCATCATAGTAACCAATGGTTTCAAAGAGTATATAACCTGTCTCATCCATCTGCCAGTTAACCAGCGCATAACGTGCCACAGGGTCACCCATTTCATCAAAGAACACATTTTCACCAATCTTAGTGGTGAAATTGACCCGGTTTAGGTAATGCAGAACCTGCAGGGAAACAGTGATGTTCTTATTTAACTTGATCATGATAAACATAGAGTTTTGATTTTTGAACATCTTCATGTACTTATGGTTACCTGCCATGGTTTCACATTTTCTCTATCTGCACAAGAATAGTTCTCAAAAGGTCCCTGTCCATCTTGGCAGGTAAATAGCATGTGCAGAGCATGAGCTAAAGCATATGTGGCTTTGTAAACATTATTCAGCAGACTGGAATCTGAGACATCTGTGAAGCGTGAGTTTGTGTCCCATAGAGACTCCTTCCCAGTGCAGGCTGCGACTGAATCCTGAGCGTGGGGAGTCAGGGTGCAGCTGAACACCATCTCCCACAACTCCACTAGTCCCTGGTTCCCTGGCGTGGTGGAGGGCCTGCTGTTAGCCAGGAACTCCTGCAGGCCAGGGATGTGAGCATTGAGCGCTGCAAAGCCCACTGCCCCCTGGACCACGGCATAGTTTACAGGAGAGGCAATATAACGATAAGTGATCCACCCTTCACTGCCCACCCACTGCAGGCCTGTCACGTTCTGAGCATAAAGCTCTTTGATCAGAATATCAAGATCTGTGCCATCAGCAAATGCCACAATTACCTTAGAAGTGGATTTCTTTATAATGTCCACCACTTCTAAGAACCACTTCCTCGGATCAGTTCTGTAAATAGCGACCGAGTACTCAACACAAACGCCTTCCTTTTGAGCTGCATCCAGGAAAGTGGCCATACCACCATTCCCATAGTCACTATTGGTTCTGATAGCCCCTACCCATGTCCAGCCAAAGTGTTTTACCAGCTTTGCCAGTGCTTTGCTTTGGTAAATGTCACTAGGTATAGTTCTGAAGAAAGAAGGATAGTCTCTTCTGTTGCTAAGACATGCACAAGTGGCTGAATGACTGATCTGAAACAAAAGAGGAAAATACATTTGAGGACAGACGTCTTCAGTGCCCCAATATAAAGCAAGTCATCAAGGTAATACAGATTTTTCACATCACATTAGTTCTCGTTCAACAAAGCAAATTAACTTGACAGTTCATGTGTGCTCATAGCATGCTCACTCACCACAGGTATATGAAAGGGTCCCATGGTGCGTGCAATACCTATTGTGGAGGTGGATGTAGTTTCCCCTATGACAGCGTGCA
Organism: Thunnus albacares; assembly: GCF_914725855.1. Classification (NCBI taxonomy): domain Eukaryota; kingdom Metazoa; phylum Chordata; class Actinopteri; order Scombriformes; family Scombridae; genus Thunnus; species Thunnus albacares. The sequence continues at coordinate 14,115,768 of NC_058111.1, forward strand.
CAGTGGAGATTTTGTCACAGCTGTCTTTCCCACTCTCATACCCATTCATCAGGTTTAACGATGCTCTGATGGACAGAGGGATACTAGGGCAGGAGTCAAAGATCCTGTAGCCCAGCATCACCCCTGGCAGCAGCTCCGAGCTGTTGTTGATCTCCTCTATGGCAAACATCATAGTGTAAGCGTACTGAAGTTCTCCTGGGTCCAGCCTGAAGAGAGTAGAGATAACAAAGTGGAGAATTTGCGAAAGGTTGAAAAATTGACACATACAAAACACATTTATGTCCAAAACATGCATAAAGTAACAACACATGTATGTTATATAATGTATAATTACATTTTTTTCCCCCATCCTTCACTCACCCTTCACACTGGATTGTTCCTGGGTTGATTTGGAGAGCTGGGTTGACACTGACCGGGTTCTGATGGAAGGAGAAAATGCCTCCAATGTTGATGTCTCCCGGCTTAGAAAACTGAGACAGTTCTTTTGTCCCATATGTTTGACACACAGGCTTCACTCCTCTGACAGCCAGGAGGGAGAGAAGGAGCAGATCTGCTATCAGAAGCATAGTTGCTCACCTCAATACCTACTACCCAAAGACGAAACCCCTCAACTCTGGGCATTTTATAGGGTTTTTTCTTTTAACTGTCACAAAGCCACAGGAGCTTGGGTGAAACATGTCTGAATATTGAGTTTTTCTCCACCAATGACAGAGCTTGTGGTGTGATTGACAGATGGATGGACCTATAAGTGGGCCTGCTCCATTTCTATGTCATCTTTTTTTAGCATAACCTATTCCTTACAATAATAATTTCAGAAACCTGAGCATGTCTTTGGGGATACCAGAGCTTTATATTTTATTTAAGTTTTTGATTACAATTTTACTTTTAATTTCAAGCTTAATGAAGACCAAAATGTTTCTATTTTCTCCTCACCATAAAAACAATCCCATTGCTCAAATGAAGCTTAAAAAATTCTCACTTTAAACAACAAGCTGACCTTTATTTTTCACATCAAATGTGTCACTAAGAAAGCATTCTGCGGAAAATAGTCTAACTTACACCATATCTCAAAGAGACAGATGCTGATTTTTAATCAATGCATTTGAGTTTTCCTGCAATGCAGTGTATTATCAATGTAATACAATGTATTAGTTTAAGTAGTACTCTTTGAGGCATGTATGCCATGTAATTTGGTACAGCTGAGAATATTTTCATTCAGTTCACGGATGGCTTTTTAATGAAACTGCATATTGAATGCAATAAGGTTGCAAAACTGCTCAGGGAATTATTGCTCATAAGGATATGAGGATAACGAATATCTGATTAAAAAACACAATGCTACATATCATCTACATGTCTAAAGGACCATAAAAAAATCTCTTAAATGCATTTATTGGAACCTACTTACTGTTTAATGAAAAATAACATTGCAGGCATTTTAGTGTTACTATTCTTATATAAAGCTTACTCATTCATAGTGCTCTTGTTTCTCCCCATCATATGTTTTTTAGTATTTCTCTCTGGTTTCAATAGTAAAATATAACATTTTGGAGCAAATATACAGAAAAGTAACCCAAAGCTAGAAGCCAGAATAGCAAATATCTCCACAGCTACAGTGAATTTCCCAGGAGAGCTGACATATGCTGGGATAAATGTGACCCAGACTGCACAGAATATCAACATGCTGAAGGTGATAAATTTGGCTTCATTGAAATTATCAGGCAGCTTTCGAGCCAGAAAAGCAAGGATGAAGCATAGCGCAGCCAAGAGTCCTATATACCCCAGCACAGCCCAGAACCCTATAGGTGAACCTAAATCACACTCAAGAATAATCTTTTCTGTAGCATGAGCAGTATTTTTGTAAGGGAATGGAGGGGCAAGAGCTAACCACAGCACACAAACGAACACCTGAAGTAAAGTACAGCTGAGAACACTCGTTCTCTGAAGCGGAGCAGAACACTGAGGGACTGTGTTTGCTGGCCTTTTAGCCTTAAAGGCCATCACCACTGCTATGGTTTTAGCCAAGATACAAGACATGCACAAGGCAAATGCGATGCCGAACGCAGTGTGGCGCAGCATGCAGGACCACTCAGTGGGCCGGCCTATGAAAGTCAGAGAACACAGGAAACACAGAGTCAGGGAGAAGAGCAGCAGGAAGCTCAGCTCAGAGTTACTGGCTTTGACAAGAGGTGTGTGACGAAACCGAAAGAAGACACATGACACCACCAATGTTAAACTTGCTCCGAACAATGAGAAAACAGCAAGGAGGGCCCCCATGGTTTCGCCATAAGATAAGAACTCGATCACCTTTGGAACACACTGGCTGTGATCTTTATTTGACCAGTACTCCAGTGAGCATCGTGAACACTCTGCAGAATCTGAATGGAAAACACAAAACACTGAAATTTGGTCATGCCGTGAGCTGCAAGTTATGACAGAGGTCATATTAAAATAAGCACCAGCTGTATTTAGTGACTTATATGTGTAATACTGGAAAACACTGATTCTGTAGCAATGTATAATGAATGACTGTATTTGAAAAAAAGCTTCTTCTCACTGGTGGAGTTGGTGATCTCTCCGGCAGCACAGGCGATGCAGGAGAAACAGCAGATGGGTTTGCCTTTAATAACTGCCTGGCGGAAACCTGGCAGACAGCTTTCACTGCACACAGACTGAGGCCTCTGTAACAACACCACAGCTCATTAATACTCACAGACTGTTCCTCCTTCAATCTAAACGCTTAATTAAATTGACTGGGTGAAATTTCCATCATTGTAATATATGAATATACTTCAAATTCAAGCTGTTTGTTGGAAGTTAATTCAAGCTTCTTACCATTATCTTACACATAAATCTGTATTGGAAGTGAAACATAGCTGGCATGTTATAGTGAAAAAGCAGTGTGAACTGCTGTAATACACGAAGAATATTTGTATTTCACAAATTTATAGAAGGTGTGACATGGTGTGATGATTAAATCACTTTTATTTTTTTTACTTTAAAATCTTGTCAAGTTCCATATAACCTCCTAAACAATATTGATCGACCAATTTGTAACACTGGATATGGTTTGTGGAATAGTTATCACTCTAAAATTCTTGATTTTATGTACAGCAAGCAATGTGAAAGTAAAACTAAGAGACTTTGTTTATTAATTTTCAAGAGAGACTTATTTGTCAGCCAGCTGAAGTTTATTAACATATCTATGTCTGAATCTACTTAGATCAAAAGAAAAACACTAATCAACTTCCAATATATAAATATTCTAGACATAATTAATTTAACAGGACTGATACCTTCAGGGAGTCATTAGCCCATGTTATGTTTATTTTGCTCATGGTAAACTGCTTTTCTTTTGGTAGTGAAGCATCGTAGCTCCCTACAGCCACAAACACAGTATTTCCTGCTTGGTTTTTCTGCCAGTTCACCAGCTCATAAGTCGCTACAGGGTCTCCATTCTCATCAAAGTGTATGCTTTCTCCTGACTGAAGGGTGAAATTCACACCTTGTAAATATTTCACAACCTGCCAATAGAGAATAGTGATGAATGACTTACTATACTAGTACATGGGTCGTTTATGAATTCATATTAATTACATTACTCATGAAGGTGACCTCTGACCTCTTTTGGCTTTAAATCGTCTCTCCATATACAGGACTGGTTCACATTTTCACCACTTTGTGTGCATTTTAACATGTTATGCATAGCATGAGCCACAGCATACACAGCCTTATACACATTGTGAGATATCCTTAGCTCTGACACATCAGTGAAAGGATTATTAATATTCTCTAGCTTCTCAGAGCCAGAGCACTGTGGCTGACCATGCATACTGGATTGAAAACTGCAGCCAAAGGTGGCTTCCCAGAACTCTTTGAGGAGGTTATTTTGAGGATTCTGACTTGGGTTAACCTGCAAAAGAAAATCTAGCAGGCCTGGGATCTTTCCCTTTCTGATAGTGAAGCCAAGAGACCCTGCCAGGATGCCAGAGTACCTCTTGATGGCCAGATATCCTGCTGTTATCCAGGACTCACTGCCCACCCACTGCAGCCCAGTCAAGTTCTGATTCAGAGCTTCCTCAAGTAGAAGGTCCATCTCACCCTGGGAAATGAAGGCAACTAAAACCCGAGCACTGCCACTACGGATCACCCTGACAACCTTGGCAATGTGCTCACTTCGGTCAGTCCTTGAAATGACTTCTGAATACTCAATACAGACCCCCTGCTGCCGTGCAGCTGTGATAAATGTTGCCATGCCATTGTTACCATAGTCATTGTCACTTCTGATTGCCCCAATCCAGGTCCAGCCAAAGTGCTTTACCAGTTTTGCTAAGGCTCTGCTCTGGTAGTAGTCACTGGGGATGGTTCTGAAGAAGGAGGGGTATTCATTTCTGTTACTTAGACAAGCACAAGTGGCAAAGTGGCTGATCTAATAGAAAATAATAGGTGGGGGGAAAAAAAACATATTAATAACACTGCAGTGGTCCAAGACTGACAGTCAAGTATTACAGTAAATGACAAATAAATGTTGATGCAATATCTGACTTTTGGCTCAGTCTGCTGCATCTATATGAACCCTGGCAATCTTAATGAGATGAGATAGCCCTAAAATCAACCATAATATTACCAGAATTTAGTCTAAGTTGATTATTAGCTCTGAGTGTCCAAATAAAGTATGATCAAGCCTTTTAGAAAAAGGAACATGGGGAAAACAGTCAAATAGGAACACAAATATTTACCATTGGTATTTGGAAAACCCCTGAAATTTGTAGCATCACAGTGGTTAATGAGGACTCCGAGGCTGCAATAATGGCATGAACAGGTGTCTGGCTGGAGCATGTTTTCCTCAAAGTCCTTTCCTCTCTATTCATTAGACTCATTACTGCACGCATTGAAGCCATTGTTGAACTACAGCTGTCAAACACCTTATAGCCAAGTGAGACATTAGGCAGCAAAGAGCTGCTATTGTTGATCTCCTCGATGGTAAAAATCATTGTTTGGGCAAAAAGAAATTCTCTGAAATTTATCCTGAAAAAAGTAAGATTTTCACAAACAGTTTTCAGACTTTATGTGACTTTTCTTCAGTTCAGAATACTAACACAGGTAAGAGGAGACAACAAACAGTACCTGGAGCATATGAGAGGTTCTGGAGTATCTGTGAAGGAGAGCGGAGGATCTGAGATTTGGCTATGGATGGAGAAAGCTCCTCCAATAGTGATATCTCCCTCCTTAGATAACAGAGGAAACTCTGGGCTCCCTAGCATCTTACAGGCCGCAGTGTCTTCCTCGGCTCCTACGGCTCCTATAAAAAACACAAACAGTAACATTACATAAACACAATCACACATCTGGTACAAACAGGCACACACAAACTTGTAGTTGTAATGTGATGAGTTCTCTTATCACTGACCAAAACGTGTGTCTCCTTTAACGGACAGAACTTTATGTAACTGCAGATGATGATGATTGAGGTCCTCCTATCAAATCACAGCGTGATGACATCAGACCAGCTGGCTGTTTTTCATGTGAGATGGTATTTTCTATTTTTCAGACCATTATGTCATTATTACTGTAAGTTGTGAATGAAAGAGTAGGAAGATGCAACTAAGGGAAATATATACACATACATAGCATTTAAACATATTTTTGTTGCTGTCTGTATAGCAGTGAGAGATTTTTCTTTTTTTTTTCTTAATGTGGCAAATATGTTATACCAAATGTACAACAGTGAAAAAGGGAAAATAGAGAAAAAAAAGCTGGAAGTCAAACTCAATAATTGCAAGGATTTGCAGAAAGATATTTGAAATAATTGTTATTCAGACAAATATGTGACCCCAAAGTGGAGGTAGTGTATCAATTGTATACTTGTATAACTCTTAAAATTATTTTACAAAAATTTGAAAAAAGACTGCATGCTTGAATATGCGACAAGTGTGTCAGAGGAAAGCACACCTTGAACAAAAATTAGGAAAAACTCCTGCACACTGTCTGGCTTATTGCTGGAATATTTATTTGACAGTTTGTAGTGGATCAGTATCAACTAAACCCCTCAATTCCCCATGACTGCCCAGCCATGTGTATTTTTATAAGCACATCCACAGCACAACCCTTCCCATACCTCAACCAATGTTTTATTTGCCTCACCCTAACCATACCTTAACTGTCATTTATTTGCTATTACCATAGTTTTTCTGTGACCCTAACCATAACAAAGTTGCCATGTACAGATATTGTATAAAGCAAAAATCTGTCCAATACTGATGTTCTAGTTAAGCAATAGAGTTACATATACACTACATACTGTATGTACAGTATCCATAGAGGATGTAATGTTTAAAGTATTTTAATTAATTAGAGTTACAATATACCGCATATCAAATTTCTAGCTGTTGGCACTGAAGAGCAACTTCAATTTCAGCATGCTAACATGTTAAATATTATGCTAAACACCAGAAAGTTAGGACCCAGTGGTTCCTAACTTGCATGTTAACATGCAAGCATGCTAACATAAGCATGCTAACTATAGGCCGATCTCTAGGCATGGCTGAGCCTTGTAAATCTGAGGTTTCACCTGATGTTGACTAAAACATAGTATGGACTGCCAAGTAAATTATAAGTAAAAACTTAAAGGCCCTTAAAACCCCTAATCTGCTCCAGTGGAGCTGTTTAGTGGACTATTTCAACTGTGTGAGTGTGAACAGGGTATTCTTGAAAAGGGGAGTCTGGCTTGCAGTTAAACTTCCCTGTATCATTCCCTGTAGCAATGCTTGGGGGCACTGACACCAGAACAGTGTGTGGGAAAGGTTAATGTCAAGTTCAGGCTCTTTTCAAATATTGTATTATAATGACAGAGCCTTTTGACCCACATGTGTGCATTTTATGCTTGTGTGACAACAAGGCACTGTACTTTTGCCTATAACTACCGAACTACTGAACTGTGCAAATTAAACTTAAGAGAGCAAAAATACAAAATCAAGGATTCATTTTTTGAAATCTTGTTATCGTTTTTTTATTTTATTTTATTTGTTGTTTTAAACAATGTGGTTCCTGCAAAGATACTCAATAAAGTTTAATTATCACAACAAAACTTAATGTAAAAGACAATTTTCACAATGTTGAATTTAAAAGAAAAGAAAGCTAAAATCTATGTTGCAATAAAACAGTATGCTTGGATCATGCAAAAATCCAGCCCTAGCCACAAACAGTGAAAGAAAAAAGTGAAAGATACACTGTTATCGTCTTTAAATTAAATTTATTTATTTGTTTTCCTCATCAGATGTTTTTTTGTGTTTAGTTCAGGTTTGAGTACAATAATAAAGCATTTTGGTGCAAATATACAGAAAAGTATCCCATAACTGGATGATAGCATAGCAAATATCTCCACTGCCACAGTAAACTTTCCAGGAGAGCTGACGTATGCTGGGATAAAGGTGATCCAGACTGCACAGAATATCAACATGCTGAGGGTGATAAATTTGGCTTCATTGAAATTATCTGGCAACTTTCGAGCCAAAAAGGCAAGCACAAAACATAAGATAGCTAAGAGTCCTATGTATCCTAACACAGCCCAGAACCCTACAGGGGATCCCAGGGCGCACTCAAGAATAATCTTCTCCTTATAGTGTTTTGTGTTTTTGAAAGGAAAGGGAGGGTTGATTGTTAGCCAAAGTATACAAATTAAAACCTGTATGAGAGTGAATGCCAGAACACTGAGTCTTTGCTGTATAGGCCCAAACCATTTCATTACATTACTACTTGGAAGTGTAGCTTTAAAGACCATCAACACCACAATTGTTTTACCAAGAATACAAGAAATACATAGGACAAAAGTGATCCCAAATGCTGTGTGGCGCAGCATGCAGGACCACTCAGAGGGCCTGCCTATGAAGGTCAGACAACACAGGAAACACAGAGTCAAGGAGAAGAGCAGCAGGAAGCTCAGCTCAGAGTTGTTGGCCTTCACTAAGGGAGTGTCCCCATAGATAAAGAATAGGATGGCCACAATTAAAGTAAGAAGTACCCCAAACAAAGTGAAAAACACAAGTACTTTGCCCATAATCTCAGTGAAAGAGAGAAATTCAACATTTTTCAGTATACACGCATCTCTGTTTTGATTGGACCAAAACTCTTCCGGACACTTTGTGCAGTCATTAGAATCTGTAATAGAAATATTGTTACCTTTATTGTGATTTAATCAGTTACACCCTGAACACATAAATAAGAGACTGTATATTAGCAAACTTTAACATTATACACAAAGTGTGGTAAGCAAACATTGTATGCACTGTGCTGTATTTCAGGTCTGTGATACCTGTGGTGTTGCTGATTTCTCCCTCTGCACATGGTTTACAGTCGTAGCAGCAGACAGGCTTTCCTTTCTGTAGAACTTTATGAGTCCCTGGAAGACAGCTCTCACTGCACACTGACACAGGCAACTGTGAATCAAAGAGAGAAAGACATTAATTTATCTAAACAATAATTTAAGTTTAAATGTTGTCAAAGTAAATTCATGTTTTAATGTAAATCACAATATTTGCCTCTGTGTTTCCTCCAGGCCACATTATGTCTTCAGTCTTGAGGACAAACTTCTGTCCAGGAGGTTGGGAGGCATCATAATAGCCGACAGGTTTAAACTGAACTGAGCCGTCTGATCCACGCTGCCAATTAACCACCTCATAGCGGGCCACAGCTGCTCCTGTGCTGTCAAACCACACCTGGTCCCCATTCTTAATGGTAAAATTTACCTGCTTTAGAGACTCCACTACCTAAAAGTCAGTGAAATTATGTCAGTATACTGTATTTTTTTACATCACTAAGAAATAAACAGTTTAAAGTTCATTTTACCTGCAAGGGTGTAACTTTAACAGTCTTATCACACCTCTGTCTGTTTGAGCATTTTAGGATGCTGTGCAGAGAATGGGCCACAGCATAGATGGCTTTGTAGATGTTACTGGAGTATCTCAGCTCTTGTACATCATCATCATAATCTTTAAACTCAATTAGATCCTGGTTTTCTTTGCAAGCTGCTGTGTATGCCATGTTGCCCCTATTTGTCTCCTTGCACTTAAACTCTGTCTCCCAGAAATCTTTGATCAAAAAATCATCCAGGCCGATGATATTTGCCTTTTGCACAGCAAAGCCCAGAGAACCTCCCAGCACACTAAAGCTAGTGGGAGTCACAAGGCTGTCAGCAGTGATCCAGGCCTCCACACCAATGAACTGCCGGCCTGTGATGTTGTGCAGACTCAGCTGCTCTAGAAGGTTGTTCATTTCAACATGGGCCAGAAAACCAACAATAACCTGAGCTGAGCTCTTACGGATCACTTCTACAACTTTCATCAGTTTTTCTGGCTCTGCTCTGTGGAATTTCTCTGTGTACTCCACACACACTCCTTCCTCCTGGGCTGCAGCAAGAAAGATGGCCATGCCGTTGTTGCCATAGTCACTATCGCTGTTGACTGCTCCCACCCAGGTCCAGCCAAAGTGCTTGACCAGCTGAGCAAGTGCCTGACTTTGGTAAAGGTCGCTGGCAATGGTTCGAAAGAAAGACGGATACTCCTTCCTGCTACTCAAACACTCACATGTTGCTGAATGACTGATCTGAAAAAGAGAGAGACAGAATAAGGAGAGTTTGTATATAATAAACACATTTATGCAAACTCATACCCTTCTTACCACTGGTATGTTGAATGGTCCAGTAGTGCGTGACAGCACAATAGTTGAAGAGGATTCAGACTCCCCGATAATGGCATGAACAGCTGATTGACCAGAGCAACTCTTTCCCACAGTCCATTCATCACCATTCATCAATGCCATCACCGCACGCACTGAGGATAATGTTGAACCACAATTGTCATAAATACGATATCCGATAGAAACATTTGGAAGAAGAAAATCACTTCTGTTGATCTCTTCAATAGCAAAGATCATAGTCTGGGCAAATCGAAACTCCCTGAGGTTGACACTGAGAAAGAAGAGCAAAATACAAACTTGTATTCACTATGACAGAGCAAATGATGAGAAATCACCAGAGTGTTTGGTATACAGTGAACAAATTACCTGGAACATGTGAGATGTGTTGGCTTATCTGTAAAGGAAAGAGATGGTTGTGTGATTTTGCTGTGGATGGAAAAGGCTCCCCCAATTGTGACATCTCCCTCTTTAGACAGCAGAGGGAACTCTGGACTGCCCAGTATCCGACAGACAGGAGCCTCCTCCTCTGCTGCTCCAAATGCCAACAGGAGCCCCACGACAACCAGCCCCATTACCACATGAGACATTCTATGCAGATCCGGATGGGGCAGAACCACCCAAGTCGGGGTCAAAGCGATCTTAAATATTTTTATAATCTAAGCTGACAGCAGGGCTCAATGGCCTCTTACTAGCCAATCAGAGATAAGTGAGATAGGACGATCTTGATTGGGTCATGCCATTTAATTATTGTATGTTGTAAATTATTGCATAATGGTGGGTGTACTTACTTTTGTACAACATAGAATAAACAGTTAACGTTATTTTTATTGACAGAAAATTAAACTCACTTCCTGTGTTTTTTTACACAGTACAGTGTTAGACATCAAAAGCAATTTCAGGTCAGGTATTCACTGTTTAGTCAAACCCAGCCAGTCAGGCCCTGCATCCTTTTTAGGCTGCAGCATGTGGTGATTAAAACTTTCTAATACTTTCAGCCAGAAACTCAGTTCAAATTTCACATTTAGCTTCTCCTTCTATCACTCGCATATCAGTATTATACAACTTTGAAATTATGGACATTTTTGACAGAAGTGTTACAAAAATAATAATAATGATTTCTGCTGTAAGTCATTGTTTCTCAGTCATGTTAATTTTGCTTATGTTCTTCATAAAAATATTCAGGTACTCATGCTTTTTGAAAATATTAAAGACAAAGTGATAAAAGCAAAACAAAATATAAAATAATAAATAAAAAAAATTATTCATATATTTTTATAGTTTGTAATTGTACTCTTATGTTTTTGATGCACATATTCTTATGGATTTCTTTAACGCCCCCCTCCAACACTATACAAATATTTCTTAAAAAGCTTGCCTACTATGGTTAGAAATCGTAGGACCTACTGTATTTGAAAACTAACAAATCTCAGTTATGAAACTAACTTGTGTTGACTGAACACACACTAAAGGTGAGGACTAACATAGACTTCCTTACCGGAAAGAAAGGATAAACCTAAAAAAGATTTGCAATTTCTTCAATATGTAATAAGAAACAGGTTTACAAGGTTATAGCATCTATTACTTTATTCAATACACTTTAATGTGGTAAGTAGATGTGTGTGATATTTATTGTGTTGACTAATATACAAAATAGTGTAAAAAAAAAAAAAAATCAGCCATTTTAAAACTATGAGGACTGCTATTTCTTTAATTTCTGCCTTACATTCTGTTCTTTCCTTTTTTTTTTATTCTCTTCCAAAGATTAATTGTTCTAACCATTAAAATCTTATTATTTAAATTATAAAAGCTGTGTTTGTAAAATAAGATTTATTATTCACTATTATTTTACTATTTTTATGTCACATTATTTTAAAGAAGTTTGCATATGGATAAGGGAATTAAAGTTACACTTTTGACAACTGATCAAAATAAACAATTCATTACACCTGATTTAGCAAAGCACTGAGCCATGTGATATTTAATTTGGTGTTATTGTTATTTTCCAGGCAAAGGGATGTATAATAGTCAGCTGATATGCCTCTTAGGCCCTCCGTAATTAAAAAGGAATTGTTGTTTGTGTGTTTGCAGAGATGCCTGTCACTTTATGAAACACTTTAGACCTCTCTAGAGGGTCTGCCATCCGGGAGTTGATTTTGTAGGAACACTTGTGATGAAGTGCAGGCGCCTCAGGCCTGACCATGATTTACACCTTAGGCTCTTTCAACTCACAAGCACTCTAACGAGCTGAGAAACTCCCTCTGGAGTTCACAGTGTCTCTCGCCTGCCTCCACAGCTCTCCTCCCCGCTTACTTTGGAAATTTCCCTTCGGGGCTGTTGCATCATGATCTCTTTAATGTCTCTACTGGATAATCTGATTAGCCTTTGTCAAGACTGTGTAACCTCTATTTGACCATTTGTCTTTTGAACTCAGCAAACTTCAATAAAGAAAGAAAGACATAGAAAATGAGTTTCTATGCTTTTGTTTCTAAAATGTGGGATGGAGAATCAAATGTGATGTCCTCAGTGGTAGATAGAAGACATCCAGTAAGTTAGACCTTTTTGTAAATAGACTATATAATAAATAACAATGAAAAATGAATGTTGTGAAACATTTCATAAGGTTTTGCAAGTAATAGCAAGTATTAATTTTGATAATAAGTTATCAAAATAGGTGACTATTGTAATAAGATATTTTCTGGGTTTATATGTTTCCACACAAATTCTCAAAGAAAGGAGATTTAATTGTATTTTGAAGCACAAAAACTGTGCAAACAGGGTTGACTGGCAATTATTAATAATCAATTATTACTTATAATTGAAAGGTAAGAGTTTATCACAGAGGTCAGCACAATGATTCAGTGGTTATCACAGTCACCTTACAACAAAAAGATCAATCAAAGATCAAAAAAGAAGAAAGAGCCAAAACCTGTGGTTTTTCGGTGTGGTGTTTGCATGTTCTCCCCATGTTGTATCTTGTTTTCCACGTCACAGGCCATTAGCATATTTGTGATGATCTATCCATTTACTCAACATGGCCTAAATTTACCCAGACATTACACCTCTGTATGACTGTTGAACATCTCACTCCAAAACATGGACATTCATCTTCCAGGAAAGCCCTCCATAAGATTTTGAAACCTGGCTGCAGGGATTTGCTCTCACTCAGCCACATAGGCATTAGTGAGGTTGAGCACTGAACTTGGGCAATAAGGCAAAGGTGATGGATGGGATTGAGGTCAGGGCTCTGTGCAGGCCAGTCAAGTTCTTTCACACCAAACTCGGACCAAACTTTATGGACATCACTTTGTGTGCAGGAGAATTATCATGTGAAAACAGGAAATGGCCTTCCCCAGACCGTCACAAAGTTGAAAGCACATTATTGTCTGAAACATAACAAATGCAACAGTTGTAACTTAATCTGAAATACAATAACTGGATGAAAAACGGATGTATTTTGAGTTGGTACTGTGTGACTAATTTTAATATTTGCATTGATTACCCTGACCCTAAGTCTATAACATTTAGTTACCACCCAGACAAAATATGGGATAGGTCATGTTGTACACACACACATGTTTGTATTATTATAGATGTGTGGACCTTTTTTTTAATGTAAAAGATTCCTTTGCTCATTATTCCCAACTTTAACCATAACCTTAACCTTAGCCAGGGACCATTTTAACCCTAAAGTCCAATGGTTTACCATGTGTGGGCTTTGTCCTTAAAAGAAAGATAAATCCCCATATTGTGATTGTGTGATAGATTACAACAATCCTCATACACAAATTTACCAGTCTTTTCTGTGAAAACTATGAAGAAAAGCTATACAATGGACTATGTTGCCATCTCCTGGTGAAATTGTGCAACATCTGAAAAGCTGTAATAATAATGATGATGATGACTGTGATAACAATGGTGATGATTGCAACTGATGGTACGGGTATATAATGTAATATATTGTCCTTTAAAATTGTAGACACAATTTAAGCACAACACTCAAAAGAATAAATTAAGGCATAAAATAAACAGGCATTACATCAGAGAGAGAAGATAAGGACAACAAAAAAGGTAAAAATATACTGAAATGGGACAAGATAGATGATATTATATGAACTGGAGCAAGCAGAGCTGAGGGTGCACACTAAAAAGTAAAAGTGTTCATATGTCATTATATAGATTGGAACTAAACTTTAAGTAAGTCACTTTGGAGTTTTACTGGCTACCGGTGACGACAATGTATATTGGGAATAATGTGATGTTCTCAGTTAAAACCATAAGAGAGAAAAAGATCATAGTGCTGAATTTTGTTTTCATTCAGAGGAGTTAAAAATCTGTCTTTGAGCAACACTTTTTTATATCCCCTGTGACCTGAGCCTTTTATAGAATCAGAGATTAATCTGATTAATCTTTATTTAAGGTACAAATATACTGTAAAACTTTGACCTTGATGCAAACCTAAGATTTCAGGTGCCATGATTCAGGTTCAGCTCCGTGCACAGTTTTACAACTACATTAAATATTTTAAGAAATCTGGCATTGCTTAGAGAATCAAAGTATGACATTGTATGACCTTCAGAAATTAAGAGAAACATCATCTGATGTGAAGAGTACCACGACAGACTCCTCCTTAAAAAGCACACAAGTACTTTGCCAAAGACCAGCAAAAATATAAGGACTTCAGTAAGGTCATCTTTAGTGACAAGTGTTTTCCCTCTGCCCAATACCTTGCTGTCTGATGATTACACATAGAGAGGCCTACAAGCCTGAGTGCCTCTTGCTAAATGTGACATCTGGCAGAGGATTTCTCATGATTTGTAGGTGTTTTTGCAAAGGTCTAACCAGGCTGAACCATCTCTCTCAAGGATGCAAGACTATAACAACACATCAAGGTGAATTATAGAGGAAAATACAATCTGTTGATTCCGACCATTTCCCAACTCTGATAACCAGGTGTTATAGCACGACAATGCTGTATGCCACCCAGCCAGTTGAAGTGTGGATGGAGGAACATCCAGGCCCTAACATGGTCAGCCAAATGTCCAGATGTAGATCGCACTGTCATCAAGCAGAGGATAGAGTTACAATTTGAACAAAGTCAAGAATTCATAGGTCAGAAGAAAAGAAGCCTGAAAGAATGTGAAGAATGGATGGTGAGCAGGCCAAGATATACAGTGTTAAAGCTGTAGTAAAGAATCGGGGGGACTCATCCAAAAATGTTATATTAAACCTTTGCTAAGCCAATGAACTGTCATTTTTGTAATTCACTTTTCAATACAAACATGCTAGTTTTTGTTATTCATCCTGACAATTATGACAATCACAAATTCTACATAATATTTACTTTTATCTGATACCTTTATTTAACTTACACTTGAAATATTCTTAATAATAATTAAAATAGAAAAGTGTGGGGGGTTTTTTGGCTAAATAATGAAATCTCCATATGAAGAATCATTTGTTATTTTTTAATGTCTCTCAGGAACACTGTGTTTGCAATAAGAACCTTGTGATTGCATTAAGAATCAAATACATAAAGAAAAAAAGGATCTAAATGAGAAAACCCTTCTTGTACAGAACAGAACCATTTATTGCACTAAGTCTGCTGTACATTTTATTAAAGTGTGTGTGTTTAACAGGCTTTGACATATCAGATTTGTCACAATTAACCTTAAGATTATATTTTATTCTCTACAATATAAAGCTTATTTTGCATGTTAGTACTGGATAATGATTCAGCTGGCTAATTAGCTTGTTTTGAAAGAGGCAACATCACCTTCCATTAAACCTCAAAATTGATTAATTTCCAACACAACACCTGGTGAGCTCCCATTTCACAGCCTTGGGCCCAGATGTCATCAGTCTTGTCGGAAACACTTACTTGTCTTTGCTTGCCCAGCTGGCCCCTTGTTACCCCCCTCAGCCTTCTGGGTAAAAGGTAAATTGGCAGGTTTAGGATGATGCCATGACGCCACCCCGCTTTCAGAATATACACAATAACAAGTTTAAGTGCTTCCCAAGTGTGTGTTATGCTCCAATGCATGTTGTTATTCATGACTGATTAAAATTAAAACAACACTTGTTGCTCATGTGTTATTTTCCTGATGTACAAGTTCACAAACAAGTCACACCCCAGCACACACACACACAGCACCTCCCTAGGCGTTTAATTAAGTTTATTTGTCCTTTTTATCTGTAGCTAATGTATTAGAATATATGATCAAATTAGGCCTTTGTGACGAACAGTTATACTGTATTCCAGCAGAATTCCAGATATATTTCATAATGGATATTTTTGAACAAATAGGTCCCTTTGAGTGATGGTTTTAGTCATGGAAGTTCACTTTTGTCACTGGGTTTTATGAACTACTGTTTGTCTAAAAGGTAAATTGGCAAGGACAGATTTCTTCTTGTTTCTCCTCAATTTCTCCAAATTCTACTTGATTGCTTTATTTTGAACTAAATAAATAATATAATAATAATAAAACAACAATACACTGTATTAAGATTAAAGGCTGTAGGCCAAAAGATTTGACAGTGAAAATATGATATTACAGTTTTTCAGCAATATGTAAAAGTTCTAGCCTCAAACAATAGAGAGATAGAACATGTCTGTGGCAGTTTTTCAACTGCATGTGAAATGGTCACAACACCATCATTAAAAAGAAAAAAAGAAACCAATTTGCCCTCCAGTCAAGTATGTTAATTATGAATGTGTTAATGGTGCAGCATCAAAACATTAGGATATGCATGCCATTTTTCAGCATTTGAACTTAATTTGTGTGTCATTCATCAACAAAAAAAAAATCACTATTGTGAAAGGATACAAGGGTCAGGATGTGCCATCTAGTCAACGGCGGAGAATAAAAGAAATCAAAGCTTCAGCCGGTAATGTTTCAATTAAATATCCCCTCTGAAATCCTGTCCTGAACCGTCCACATTCTTAATGCAATTTTCACTTTCCATGAATTGAGCACTCCCTCAGTGGTCTGATGAAGAATGCCCTGACGTATTTTCAGGCAATTTATAAAATTATTTTTGGTATTTTTCCTTTATTTGATAGTGACAGAATAGTCATACATGGGGGTATGACACACGACAAAGATCCCAGGCCGCCACTTCTAGGTAATTTTGTAGGAAAAAAATATGGTGCTATTAAA